>NC_090186.1:40887253-40967253 GCF_024679245.1 Pseudorasbora parva | reverse complement strand
ACAGATCCGCTCTTCCGGTTATGATTTTGAGGTAATGCAGCTCTGTTTATCATATTAGATACAAGTGTGTTTAAAACAATGTTATGACGTTACTCCGTGCGTTCTCTTGTTCACACTGCTAAGAGTAAAGCGCTCCTGCCAAATATAACCCGAAACCGAGGGTAACGCAGATATGACGCAATTGACAGGCGACTCCCTCAGACGCTATGCTGAAACGTCCCTGTCTTTAGTTAAAATAGCAATTTTCTCACAATTTACAAATAGTTGGAAACATTTGGGATATTGTAGGTACTCAACTGAACAAAATATATAACACTGGCCTAGTGGTTTTTGGATATTTTACTGCAAAAATACTACATAGTGCAGCTTTAAAGGCACAATAAAATTAAATATCGAAAAAACACTAGAACAGTGTTATATATTTAGGTGACTTGTAAACTTACATTATCCCAAATGTTTCCAAAAATATTTAAATCCAGAGAAATTAGCAATTTTAACCAGGATAAGGACCGTGTCCATGAGCCACCTATCAATGACATTATATCCGCATTACCCTAGTTTTCCAGTTTATTTAGTAGAAACCATGGAAACACCAAAAACACTTTAATATGTGTTTTATTAGACAGGTGAGCGACTGTTTGGAGACATCCATTGACACAAATTGAATCAATGTTAGCTCAACACAGATAGTCTTTTTATTAAATCTTGTTTTCTTGATTTACTGTGAGTATGTTTTACCATGACTAATATCGATCTAGCTCACTGCAGTGTGAACAAGTGTGTTATAGTAACCGTCGAGTGAATGTACAGAGAAGCATTATAACATAACTTTCAACAAATTCAAGTAATGTATTTAATATGATAAAACAGCTCTCAAAAATAAATCTTTAATACATTAGCTCATCCATTAATATAATTTCTGCCTGAGTCCCGTCGTATTCTTTTCCACCGGCTGTAGAGCTGAAGACAACAGCTCCCATTATTCTGCAAAATCCAGGCGTTATCAAGCCACGAGTTTGTTTTGAATAAGCATCCTCTAGTGGCAAAAAATTACATATTGTGGCTTTAACTCTAAAAGTAGAACTAGATGAGGAAAATGTCGGTGGTGTGTGTATGTACAATGCCTTGCGAAAGTATCCTGCCCTCTTGAACTTTGCGACCTTTTGCCACATTTCAGGCTTCAAACATAATGATATGAAACTGTAATTTTTTGTGAAGAATCAACAACAAGTGGGACACAATCATGAAGTGGAATGAAATGTATTGGATATTTCAAACTTTTTTAAATCAAAAACTGAAAAATTGGGTGTGCAAAGTTATTCGTCCCCCTTAAGTTAATCCTTTGTAGCGCCACCTTTTGCTGCGATTACAGCTGTAAGTCGCTTGGGGTATGTCTCTATCAGTTTTGCACATCGAGAGACTGACATTTTTGCCCATTCCTCCTGCAGAACAGCTCGAGCTCAGTGAGGTTGGATGGAGAGCGTTTGTGAACAGCAGTTTTCAGTTCTTTCCACAGATTCTGGATTAGATTCAGGTCTGGACTTTGACTTGGCCATTCTAACACCTGGATATGTTTATTTCTGAACCATCCCATTGTAGATTTTGCTTTATGTTTTGGATCATTGTCTTGTTGGAAGACAAATCTCCGTCCCAGTCTCAGGTCTTTTGCAGACTCCATCAGGTTTTCTTCCAGAATGGTCCTGTATTTGGCTCCATCCATCTTCCCATCAATTTGAACCATCTTCCCTGTCCCTGCTGAAGAAAAGCAGGCCAAAACCATGATGCTGCCACCACCATGTTTGACAGAGGGGAGGGTGTGTGTTCAGGGTGATGAGCTGTGTTGCTTTTACGCCAAACATAATGTTTTGCATTGTTGCCAAAAAGTTCAATTTTGGTTTCATCTCACCAGAGCACCTTCTTCCACATGTTTGGTGTGTCTCCCAGGTGGCTTGTGGTAAACTTTAAACGACACTTTTATCTTCTTGCCACTCTTCCAGAAAGGCCAGATTTGTGCAGTATATGACTGATTGTTGTCCTATGGACAGAGTGTCCCACCTCAGCTGTAGATCTCTGCAGTTCCTCCAGAGTGATCATGGGCCTCTTGGCTGCATCTCTGATCAGTCTTCTCCTTGTATGAGCTGAAAGTTTAGAGGGACGGCCAGGTCTTGGTAGAGTTGCAGTGGTCTGATACTCCTTCCATTTCAATATTATCGCTTGCACAGTGCTCCTTGGGATGTTTAAAGCTTGGGACATCTTTTTGTATCCACATCCGGCTTTAAACTTCTCCACAACAGTATCTCGGACCTGCCTGGTGTGTTCCTTGTTCTTCATGATGCTCTCTGCTCTTTAAACGGACCTCTGAGACGATCACAGTGCAGGTGCATTTATACGGAGACTTGATTACACACAGGTGGATTCTCTTTATCATCATTAGTCATTTAGGTCAACATTGGATCATTCAGAGATCCTCACTGAACTTCTGGAGAGAGTTTGCTGCACTGACAGTAAAGGGCCCGAATAATTTTGCACGGCCAATTTTTCAGTTTTTGATTTGTTAAAAAAGTTTGAAATATCCAATACATTTTGTTCCACTTCATGATTGTGTCCCACTTGTTGTTGATTCTTCACAAAAAATTACAGTTTCATATCATTATGTTTGAAGCCTGAAATGTGGCAAAAGGTTGCAAAGTTCAAGGGGGGCGAATACTTTCGCAAGGCACCGTAAAACGCACTGCGATGATGCTAGGCTGTTATGGGTGGTTACCAGGGTGTTGCTATGATCTGATCTTAGCCGACAACCCTAAATAGAGAATCATCATAACAATGCAGCAAAGACAAACTGTGCAATAAATCAGTTTCACGTATAGCGTATGAAACCCATCACCATGTCCATGTCAAATTCTTACGAGTTTCGGCTGTAACAAACACTATGGAAAACACACTGATTGAGTTTGCAGGTGTTTGGATTGAATTTGAAGGTGTTATTGCAAACAGAGATTTGAATTTCCATCCAGAGCAGAAAATAGGAAATGAGACCAATAACCTTGACTGGCATTTACTCCTGTGTGTGTGCGTGTGTTTTATATGCATGAGGATTCTTTCATTTGTGTTTTATTTGCGCTCTTCGGTTGGGGAGATAAAGCTATTAATATATATGGCGATGAGAGGAGAGAGGCTGTGGCATATGCCTGCGAGCGAGAATATTAAAACTAAGGGAACTATAGTGATATCCAGCCCAGGAGTACACACACACACACACACACAGACACACACACACACGATTCATTTAGGAGACACGAACAATCTGGTGCTGGTTATTGTCGTGTGTAATCGATTTGCTCGCCCTTCTTAGATCTTAGGTCTTAGTTTTCCATAGGTCTCACATGATCTCTCTCTCTCTCTCTCTCTCTCTCTCTCTCTCTCTCTCTCTCTCTCTCTCTCTCTCTCTCTCTCTCTCTCTCTCTCTCTCTCTCCCAAGATAAAAGTAGCTTTATTGACATGGTTAAAAAAACCTGAACATTGGCAAAGAATAACTAGCATTGTAAATACACAAAATGCATTCATGCCTGTTGTTTTTATATATAATATATTAGATTATTAGATTATATAGAGGAAAGATCATGACACTTAGTTTATATGTAAGTCTATATTATAAACTTTGTGTATGTGTGTGTCTATATATATATATATATATATATATATATATAAAACATGAATTGTACAATGTAAATGTATAATATGTATTATAATGTATTGTATAATATTATTTAATAATAATAATAATGAGAGAAACAATCATTTAAATAAATTTTGAAATAAAAATGAAAGTAATCATTTATAAATGACAATGCGACAGGCATAAAATGTATAAATGGTGAAACAAACAGCATTTAATAGAAATTAAACGTTATTTAGACTTTTATCCAAAGCAAATCTAAAAACAAAAAGAATTGTTTTGATCTGAATGATTGGGGTAAATGCTGCTGTTAACAATCATAACTCACTCAATAGAGTATGAATGAGTGTGTGTGTGTGTGTGTGTGTGTGTGTGTGTGTGTGTGTGTGTGTGTGTGTGTGTGTGTGTGTGTGTGTGTGTGTGTTGTGTGGAGAGCATGTGGTGTTATAGAGGGATTAGTGTTTTAATGAGGAGGTGTGGCCAGGGTGGGCGGGGTCAGCCATTGCCTCAGGCAAAGAGCAGAGGGTCACACTCACACACACTGGGATGGACACACTCAGGGGGCCTCAATTAGGAGATGGAGGATAATTCCCCCCACCTGATACCTGCTGTCGTCCTGCACTGTCCTTTTTCTGCCTTCCTGCCTTTTCTCTTTCGTTTACCATCTTACTTTACCCCTGTTTACCCTTTTGCTGTCTGTTTTTTATTTATTTATATATATATATATGTTGTAGTAGTAGCATTGGCATGGAATTTTTCTTTTAAATGTACACACACACAGTCACAATCAGATATGTTTACGTGTGTGTCTCAGAAGCTGCAGGATTTTTGATCAGTGTTTTTGAATCGGGTGGTGTTTTGCTGAGTTTAAGTGGATTTATAAAGTTAAACTCACACAGGTGTCCTTGAACAGTTACCACAGGTGTAGTTCATCATTATCCATCAATGTTGACAATCGCTGTGAATATGAATATTACGGTTTACTTATTAGGATGGATTGGTGACCTTTCATTAGCAACATGCGGCTTTATGTGTGTGTGTGTGTGTGTGTGTGTATTATTTACATTACAGTTATTAATAACACTCTGAAAAATGTCTATAAACCGTGTGTGTGTGTGTGTGTGTGTGTGTGTGTGTGTGTGTGTGTGTACATGCGTTTCCTCATTTGCATGTCTGTTATCTCAGGTTTCTTTGAATTGTTTCTGTCCCTCTGGAGTTTGTGTTTGAAACCCTCCCAGATTCTGTTCCTCTCCTTCCTTTATTCTCTCTGTAACTCTCTCTTTCTCTCCCTCCTCCATCTTTTCTGGCCTCTCTCGCTCTCCTCTCGCTTTGCACCTGTTTCCCGCTCTGAACAGCTGCTAATTGGGTGAATTTAATTAGTGATTACCCAGAAACCTCAGCGGTGTTTGATAAGTTTGTTCTCTGACCCGTATGATAATCCATCACTGATATGTGCGTGTTTGTTTGTGAGCCCCAGTTCCTGTATCTGCGTAATACACCGCCAGGAGAAAGATTTCTAATGGGGCCCTTTAAAGTTCAGAGGTCACTGAGGGGAAATGCTGCGTTTGACCTTCACGTGACCCTCATTCCAAGCATTCCAAACTCCTTTAAATTCCAAAGTTCTTCATTCAAATCACAAAAACGTTACAATAAAAGATCCAAATAAAAGAAAACCTATTTGATTGCAAAATATAAAGCATTAAGAATATACCGGTATATAATTTATATACAATATTTACACTATTAAAATATTAAAATGCTGGGTTGTTTTAACCCAATGTTGGGTCAAATATGGCCTAACCCAGCAATTGGATTGTTTTAAGCCTGTGGTTGGGTTAAATATTTACTTGAGACAACCCAATCGCTGGGTTAAAACAATCCAGTTGCTGGGTTAGTCCATATTTGACCCAGCATTGGGTTGTTTTTTACCCAGAATTTTTTAGTGTGTCGTTTTTTGGATATACAATCTCTTTCAATTCTGAAGTGATCAAAA
Source organism: Pseudorasbora parva (assembly GCF_024679245.1). Taxonomy (NCBI): domain Eukaryota; kingdom Metazoa; phylum Chordata; class Actinopteri; order Cypriniformes; family Gobionidae; genus Pseudorasbora; species Pseudorasbora parva. The sequence goes on along the minus strand of NC_090186.1, from coordinate 40,961,584 downwards.
ATAAGGATTTTCTTTTTATAATCTTTATCATTTTTATTTTTGTCATATATATATATATATATATATATATATATATATATATATATATATATATATATATATATGATTATATATATCCTTATTTATCACATCAATGGCTTTGGGGTTATATATGTATCACGTTGATATTTAAAGGTATATATACATATACATTATCATTTTTGTTGTATATACAGTGTGTGTGTGTGTGTGTGTGTGTGTGTGTGTGTGTGTGTGTGTGTGTGTGTGTGTGTGTGTGTGTGTGTGTGTGTGTATATATATATGAAAAATGATTTCCTATAATCTATATAATTAATTATATTTTTTGTCATATATTTGTCCTTTATTTTACTTGTTTGTATATATAGTCAAACCAAAATGTGTTAAGACACCTTCAACATTTTCTCACATTATTACAATTTAATCCATATAGTTTAGAAAGTGGTAATAAAATATGACAAGAACTAAAATCAATCTTGATAATGTCAGATAACTTTGATAGAAAGGGATGTAATGGGTACCAATCAACCAATCTGCGGTGTCAAAGGTCGCATTAGCAATTAAAGAAAAAACACAGAAGCAAAACATGCTCAGGTCAAAGTGTCTGAATCAATTTGGTCCCAAATTTGTATCAATTTTATTGCTAGTCAATGTATGAAGAATTTGGGGGTATAATATGTCACTGTTTAATTATTTTGCTATCCTCACTTTAACTTACATACATGAACTGCATTGTCCTGCACACACTAGTGAAAAAGGATGTCCGGTGTCTGATTCATCTTTGGTTTGACTGTATATATACAGTACATATGACAAAAATATCATTTATACAATATCTAATTGATTATTTTTTGTCTTTAAAATATTTTTTCAGATTTTTATGCTGTTTCTATGTGTGTGTCCATTCAATGAAAGTCAGAGGTGTCAGATTTTGAATAATTCATTTTTTGAATATCTTTTGTGTCTCACAGAAGAAAGTCATGCAGGTTTGGAACATCATTTGGGTAAGTAAATTATGTTTTTACACTCTGACAGAGCAAGAATACCCCATTACTGTGTTCTACAGCATCAATCTGTGGACACAATCACACTCGTGTTCTTTAATCAGTATAATTGTAAAAGGATTAAACCTGCTGTAGAGACGCTGCAGCTTGTGATTTCTGTGGACAGAGCTGCGTTGCACAGAGCAGAGCATGATGGGACGGATAAAACAGGCACTATTAATCCAGAATGCCCCAAATGAGAACGAGCAAGAGTTTTAAAACTCGTTTTGCTACAGGAAGCTGTCACAGACGTTTACTTTCGTGCCGTTTGCTGCAACAACTTTCTTCCATAAGCCCCCGTGACCCCAGAGACAAACTCACTACGCCTCCATACCCTAAATAACTACAGATTAAAATTTTACACACTCTCTCTCTCTCATGTTCTGACAAAGAGCAGTGTTGGCCTGTCATCTCCGATCTCATCTGCTGAGGAGACATCGCTGTGCCAGTAAACACAAACACACACTCACAAATACGTTCAGACACACTCATTATTCTGTACACATGCATCATGCTGAACACACATGGAATCTCAAAGAGCAGTTTAATAAAACCAGAAAAATTAGATTCGTGCGTATGAGAGAATATTGGAGTACATTTTTACAAGAAAATACTAGTCTTTCTACTTCAAAATAGCATATTTAATTAAATGTCTTACACCAGTTTTGTTCTGTGTGAGATTCTATATTTCTTTTATATTGATGTTGCATGCCATTTAACTGTCTTCAACATTTGTGTAGTATAAGTACATACGTATAAATACGTATAAGGTGACACCTTTAATAAAGCATGCACACTTTGTGCTTGACGCCATTTAGACATGCTATATATGCGTTGCCTCCGGTAGAATATTGTTTTAGTTTATCATATGCAGTGTTTTTGAGAATATAATGACTAGTTTGAAGGTCAATCAGCGAATATGTGTTTGTTTTGCTAACAAATCGACTTGTTCTTGTAGCGTTTTGCTGACCGCTGTCATTGTCTATTCTAATGCAGATGTATAGATTTATAGATGAGGAGAGATCTTTATGTTTAATTCATCACTTCTCTCTTCCTCCTGCTCTTTTCTCAATGTCTGTATTTTTTGTAATCATAAAGATGAAAGCACTGATGATTTTTGCCCTTAAGTATAAACAGAACTGGCTGACGACATCAATATCCACAAATCTAAACAAACGGGAGGAGCAGCAAACTTCACGAAAGTGCCTCATCAGCATGTGTGTGTGTGTGTTTGTGCGACGCATGAAGTGTGTAACTGACCATTTAGCCTACAAATTAGAGGCAAATCAAGGTAACGAGGCTTGAGCGGGGTCTTGATCGATAAAATGTTTTTAAAGCCCCAAAATCGCACTCTAGATAAAGTGAAATGAGAGTGAAACTGATTTTAAATGGAAAGGGTTTCAGACACACATACACACAAATTCATTGTGACGTCCAAATGAAGTTGACTCTGCTGGGACGGCTGTCGTGGAAATAAAGACACGACCATAACAAACTCAATAAAACACGAGTACAAGAGAAACAAATAAACATAAAAGACAGGGAAAGTGTTTTTAGGGTAAGGGACATAACCTAAAAAAAAAAAACAACTCTATGTGTGTATGTGTGTGCAGAAACTGATTGCTCTCTGCTAGTTTCAAGACATTGTGAATTTCTCCTTTTTCAGCTCAATAACAATAAAACAGAGAAAGTCTTCAGATAAATAACTGCCTCACGCGGGAGGAACGGGCCATTCCATTTTTTTTTACTGTCGATTGTCCATCACACATTTTTTTTTTCATGGTTCATTACTGCTTCTGTCAATGGCTTTAATTTTCCACATCTCTGCCCTGACACACAGTGAAGGACCCGCAATGGGCTTCACTATCACTGCCTGTCTGAAAATAGGAACATTCAGCTCCTGCAACTGGGTATAAAATGTGGGTTTATGTGCGAAATTGCCCCTAGAATTGAGCTCAATCTGACAAAACTGTCTTATAAAGCCAAAAGGTAAAGTTTTGCATCTTCTCATAAAGGGTTATGGCTTGGTTAGGGTCATTATAAACAGAGAGAACGGGGTTAATTGTCACACAAGGAATCTGTCACAAGCTATTTTGAGTCAATAGTTAATAGTTTTGTTAGCTAAATGCTAAAAGCAAAAAAGTTAAAAGAATATTTTCTGTGAATTCCACATTATAATATTGCTATTTCTGTACATAGCTAACAAGTGAACACAATACAACAGCACTGGCATTCAAACATGAGTCAACTAGAATTCAAAAGTTTGGGTCGCTAAGATCTTTTTAATAGTTATGTATGTATATATATATATATATATATATATATATATATATATATATATATATATATATATATATATATATATATATATATATATATTAGCATTTTTATAAAAAAATCATGTCAAGGCAGGGTGTCAGTTGTTTAAAATACTTTGTAGGTTTAAATACTATAACATTTTATTATAATAATTAATGTTGGCCAAAACAATGATTTGAAAATGTTTTCATTAATGTTTTTATACTTTTATAATAGTGTAACTGTAAATAACATGTTAAACTAACTAACTGTATCACTAGGCCTATCCAGGTGAAATGGCTTCTCGAACAAGAACAAACGTAAGGCGGGGCTTTATTTTGTGAATGGAGAATTGATTGGCTGGTTGAATGGTTTTGGTTTGCTATTGGCCAATCTCATGTGATTGACAGGTTGTGCCGCTGTCATCAGAGAAGTCGCTGGAAGAGCGAGGGGAATTTATTTTGATTTAAGATTATGAGCGCACATGAAGTTAAAAAAATAGCGATGTGCATGGATAAATCATTTATAATTTTGTTCCATGAAAAAAGTTGTCAATTTTGACTTTAAGAGGAGCTGGCATTGTCTGCCTTAAAACAGTTATTGCGTTTAAAAGAGGACGAGGGGAAGCGGGAGAGGAGGGAAATGCAGGGAGACATTTTTGGCAAAGGAGCAACCGAATGAAACATGAGGTGAGACAGACGGGCCGAGGAGAGAAGCAGGTAGAGAGACAGATATTCTCTCATTCTTATTCATTTAGAGCAGATCTGATAAACACACTCACGACCTCTCCGACTGTACTGAGAGAGAAAGAAAAGCGCGGCTCTCTCTTCCCGCTAAGTTGTCACATCATATCCGCGCTGATGGGGGAGGAGGGGTCAGGGTTGGGGCGTCGCCTCAGGGCTCGTCGCCGAGCAACAAAAGACCACTCAGCTCGCGTTAGCCCTCCCGTCGGCCAATCAGGACTGACGGAACTCGGGCGCGGTCCGCTGCTAGCCTTCAAATGCTAAGTGCTTCATTAGCCACCTTTCATATCGCCGTCGCCCCCGGCAACCCACTTTACACTCGCCATCCCTGGGAGCGCGGCAAAACTTCAGACCGCCGTCAGGCCACACACACACACACACAGAAAGAGAGATACACGCGTTTACTGTCATGAGTGAATTTTGTGGTTTGCAGAAACGCTCACAGTCACAGAATTCACCCATCGCTGAATTCATCATGCGTTCGTAACAGCAGAGTACAGCGTGAATTTGTTGTTATGAGTGTGTAATGTGGTTAGACATTACCGTGTGTGTGTGTGTGTGTATGTGTGGCCTGAAGCTCAGCAGATGCCTGAAGCCTCTCCTGTCAGGATGGAGAGATCGGACGGAGTGGGAAACAAGAGAGAGCAGCTCCATTGGGGTATAGCTGTCTGTGTGTGTGTCTGTTTCTGTGTGTGTGTGTGTGTGTGTTTCCTGTTAACTTCCTCTCAATGTCCTCCTCTTCCTCGGCGTGTCAGAGTGAAACATACACACTCTCTTTCCCCAGGACTGAAATCTGTGGAAGCTACAGCACTAAAATAGTTTTATTGTATTATTTTAAATACCATGGCTTGCGGATAGAACACATTAAAAACTATTGCATGTACTATGATACTATGGTGTCACCATTTGAAAGCAAAGTCTGACATTTATCAAAAAGACCCTATAATAGCATGACACAGACTGAATAGGAAAATTGACTGTTTTATGAATACATGTAATCGCAGATAATTCATTTATCAGCAAAAAACAAAAACAATGGGTTAAAAGAGAAATTACCAAGTTGTATGTCAGTTTGCTAAAGTTTAATTGGATACAAAATAGGGATGGATATTACTTATTTTATTTTTGATACGATACAGATACTTTCAAGGCTAGTAGGCTATCATCGATATCCATACAGATATCGATACTTCTACACTGAACTTTTTAATGATTCAATTTATTACATTTACTAAGAGTAGAATGGGTAAACATACCCATTTAACATATTTAAAAGGTATTTTAACATTCAATATGCCTTAACTGCAACTTATTAGATCGTATTTTTGTTTACACATGGTTAAAATATGTTTACTTGTAGTGGTAACCATGGAAATACTACAAATAATAGTCACTGTAGTAAAAATACCATGGTTCATTTTCATAAGGGACTGCCAGTGACGGGACGTTCCACCCATAAAATGTATCCTTTTTATTCTGATAATGTATGATTTATATTAACATTACAGAATTAGAAGTAATTAACATTACTGTGGCCTTGTCAGAACAAACCTGTGACCCTTTTTGATTGAAAACCTGTTTTAAAGGAATATTTCAGGTTGAATTCATCTTAAATAGCATTTTTGGCCTGATGTTGACTTCCACAGAAAATAATTTTACTTGTTACTTGGTTTGAGTTTGTAAATTAAACAAAATTATACTCAAAGTTCAGCAGTGTGAATTGATATGACAGCTCTTATTTTTAGTTGTTAACCCAGAATATTCCATTGATGGAAAGAAAAGAAAGTCCTGTCTTGTCTTTGTCTGTGATTGTTTGAGAAATCAACAAATGTCTTCATGTGCTTCATGTTGTCTTTTTTGGTCTTCTTTACAGATTTGTGCTGGTTGTTTTGGCCTGTTTTGAGTTTAATATGCTGGTAAAAATCTGATTAATTTAATATTCAGGATATTAAATCGTATTTGTTTAAAGGAATGTTCTGGGTTTGTTGGAATGGCCCAGTGTCTTGCCCATTGTAAGTGCGTTAGTATAAACGTGACTGGTTTGGTTGAGACGAACACATTTTGCTGTCTGGGACGGAGGACTCAAGCACAATACTTGACCTCTACATTGACCCCTGGACTACTTGAATACTCAATATAGCCGGAGTAGGGGAGGAATGCTGTAAGAATTAAAGATGTGTGTTTTAATTGACAGAAAAAGATGAACATGATCCTTTTTGTTTTTAGAAATTAGAGACGAATCCATGGTCGTGTCAGTAAGCTTGTACGTTTCATGGGTAATTTGTCAGAGGATTTGTGTTCGTGTCGATCTTAACTATAATGAAGAAATGCTTGGAGTGTTTAATAGACTCAGTGTGTGTTTGTGTGTTTATATGATTCATGAAGACACATGGGCATTATACTGGTAATACGTAAAGTGGTTTATGAGGACATTTCCTCATCCTTATGAGTCCTCATAATTAAAGTGGCTTAAAAACATACTAAACAATTTTTTGTTAAACATTTAAAATTGCAGAAAGTATTGTGTGATGGCTATTTTTAGGGGTAGGGTTAGTGTAAGGGAAGAGAATATACAGTATGTATAAGAATCATTATGCCTATGGATTGTCCTCATAAAGATAGGTGCTCCAATGTGTGTGTGTGTGTGTGAGAGAGAGAGAGAGAGCGAGAGAGAGAGAGAGAGAGAGAGAGAGAGAGAGAGAGAGAGAGAGAGAGTCAGTCATACTGTATTCCCAGTGCTCCCTCTAGTGGACTGATTGCTTTACAGCTCACTCAACAGTCCCAGTGTCAGGCTCAGACCTCATTTAAAAGTGTGAAGTTCATTTCGATATTTAAATAGTCTTTTCAATGTATTTTTGGAGACAAATGTATTTTTTTAAAAAAGGAAACATTTTGGACTTTTTTTGGGTAGAATAATTGTGTATTTTATTACTTATAATTATTTTGGGGTCTGCACATTAAGGGTTTTTCTGTCCTTCTGGGGGCAATTTTGTGCCCAAAGATCTCAGTAAACACACACACACACACTTTTGATACATTATATGGGCTGTGCTTGTTTGCATATAGTTTGCATTTGCATATAGTATGTGTGTGTGTGTGTGTGTGTGTGTGTGTGTGTGTGTGTGTGTGTGTGTGTGTGTGTGTTTGTCTGTTTATATTTCGCTGTGTGAGTGTGTGTGTGTCTGTTTATATTTCAGTGTGTGTGTGTTATTCTGTTCCCCTGTGTTGGCCTGAGGGCACCTTCACTTCACAATTAATGGAGAGTCTCATGGGAGTTTCAGTCTCCCTCTTTTACATGAAGCCTTCCTCTCCTCTCCTCTCCTCTCCTCTTCCCTCCATCCCCCGTCTCCTCACATTCACTCTTCTCTTCTTATTTAGTTTTTTCTCATTTCATCTCTTCTTGTCTCATTTCTTCTCATCTTGTCTATTTTGTTAGCTTTTCTTGCATTTGTCTCGTTTCTTCTCGTTTTGTATCTTCTCTTAATTTAATTTAAATTTGTTCAATAACACTTTATTTTACTGTGTCCTTCCTTGTTACACGTTACATGTAGTTATTGTAGTAATAACTATTAATTATGCATAATTACATGCAACTAACCATAAACCAAACCATAATCCTAATCCTAACCCTATTAGTTACACATAGCACATTTTTATTACTCAGTACGTAAAAGTATAATTCCACTGTAAGGCAAAAGTTTAAAGTACTTTATTGGCCTGATAGTGTTTACAATATTGCACAATATTAGCTTTATTCACAAAACAAGGAATGACAAGAAAAATAAATATACAATATAACAATATCAAATAACTCAAAACATATAAAAAAGAGTATTTAAATAAGGTGCTAATGAAAAATAAGATGATAATACTGAGAAGTGAATGATATCAATGAAGAATCAAATCCTGTAATACACACAGGATTATTTGATTATCGATCGAGGCACAGCTCTGATTGTCTTCTCTATTTCTGATTTACTCGTTTCTTCTCATTTCGTGTATCTGATGTCACATAATCTTTTTATATATATATTTGTTTTTTATTATAGAACGTCTCATTTTGTCTTGTCAGATACATTTTTCTCTTTTCTTCGTTCTCCTTTCAGCTCTTCCCCTCAGCTCTTTTTGTCTCATGTTGGTCTCGTCTCTTTTCTTCTCATTTTTGTCTCTTCTCTCATTTTCTTCACTTCTCTGTTCATTTATTCTTTTCTTATTTCACCTTTTCAGGTCTCCTCTCATCTTTTTCCTTTCCTTTCAACTTTCTCGTTTCTCCACGAGAAATTTCTCCACGTTTCTCCTCTTTTTTGCTCTCTTTCTTGTCTCATATCTCCTCTTCTTTTATTTATTTATATTTTTCTATATTTATTTAATTTCTTCCTTACTCAACTTTTCTAACTCTTTTCTCTTTCTTTTCTCATTTCATCTTTTGCCCACATCCTTTTCTCGCCACTTCTCATTTTTTGTCTCGTCTTCCTTCTCATTTTTGTCTCTTTTCTCATTTTCTTCTCTTCTTTCACCCCTTTCTTGTCTCCTCACTTTTTTCCTTCCATTTAATCTCTTTTCAGTTCATCTATCTCATCTCTTCTCATCTCCTTTCATTTCATTTGCTCTCGTCTCTTCTCCTCTCTTATCTATTCTCCTCTTAGTTTAATCTTTTTAAAAAAGAGAAGAATATTTTAACCCCTAGAACATCGTAAATTTCTGCATTTTCCCACAAAACACACAACAACACACAACTGAAGAACACGACAGGCCACATCACACATCCATATTTTTTTTTGCGTGCATGTATGAAAACACATTTTCACATTTTCTGTCGTCTCCCTGTAGGCCGCCGCCTGTGTCTCGTGTGCACCACATACATTTGCGTCTGTGTGTGTTATACTATATTAAAGCGCACGTGAAACCTTTTGGTTTATTTAGATAAAGACATTCCCAAAACCGCACCGACGGATCTCCACAGAACAGAATCAAATCTCAGGGAGCGTTTGATAACAAGAGGAATGAGGAGAACTACCCTTTAGATGATTGCATCACCTTGTCTTCCACCCGTTTCTCTCTTTCTCTCCCTCTCTGCCTCTTGATATCTTTTTAAATCCGGAGAGAACTGAAGATTTCATTTCTTCCTCCATATGTAATCAACATCAAACGCACTCGCGCACTTTGTCTCACTCCCGACGACACTTTCGATCATTTCTCGCAGTCTCACCTGTGTCATCAATTAGAGTGTCTCTCCGCACAATGCATTATGGGAAGGAGTTCAGAGCTGTCAGGCATCATGAAGCGTTATCGTGCACACACACAGCAGGAGTAATGCGAGGCGTCTGCGGTGTCAAGCGCTCTGTTTAATGTGATTCTCTCTCTAGTACGCCGTGTGTGTAGCTTTCTGCGGCTGCATTTTACCATACAACAATACAACAAGTGTGTGTTTGAAGAGTGACTGCGCTGTGCGCTTGTGCGGGCTGAAGGGGACGGCACGTCAGTGCTCATAAACTCATTTCAGACTGAAAGCGTTTCTAGTTAAGAGAGACATTGTGTTGCTGTGTTTGACCTGGAGCGGGTTAGATTGACAGAGGGAGTTATATCCTGCAGGTGTGGCTGATCTGGAGAGTCTTTCGTAACGGTGAGAGACATGAATCTGGTAGGGGCCAAACATGGGAAGTATACTTCCTACAAAAACATTTAACCATTTCTGCTTTGTCCACCAAGCTCATCGTATGTTTTGGGATTGTTAATACTCAGTCCTGGTTTACTTATTTTTAATACAACACTCTTAAAAATAAAGATAGGGTTTTCGCTGTGATACCTAGAACAGGGTTCCTCAAACTCGGTCCTGGAGGGCCACTGCCCTGCAGAGTTTAGCTCCAACCCTGATCAAACACACTATTTCTGTGATTTTCTATAGTGATCCTGACTGCACTCTAAAAATGCTGGGTTAAAAACAACCCAAGTTGGGTTGAAAATGGACTAACCGAGCAATTGGGTTGTTTTAACCCAACAACTAAAACAACCCAAATGCGGGGTTAAAACAACTCAACCGTTGGGTTAAAACAACCAAGTTGCTAGGTTAGCCCATTTTCAACCCAACTTGGGTTGTTTTTAACCCAGCGTTTTTAGAGTGTACCTTGATTAGCTTGCTCAGGTGTGTTTGATCAGGGTTGGAGCTAAACTCTGCAGGACAAGCCGATTTTTCTTCACTGTGAAGAACGTTTTTTAATCTAAAGAACATTTTGTGCATTAAAAAAGTTCCACACTCTAAAAATAAAGTTTTATTTATTGGCATCTGTGGTTCCATGAAGAACTTTTAACTTCTATAGACCCTTTCCACACTAAAGATTCTTTATAAGGTTCTTTTGATTTTTAAAGGTGCCCTAGAATGAGTTTAAATAATGTTAAATTGTTCTCTGATATCTACATAGAGGGTTTGTGGCTTATTTAAGGGAAAAAAATGTCCAGATACAGTTTTACAGGTCCATTTACAACTCTATAAATTGTCCCTAGGATGTAATGCTTTGTTTTTGCCTTATTTGGAAGAGTTATGAATATTAATGTTGAGCTGTGCTCTGATTGGCTTATTTCAGCAGCTCACAGCTCATATCATCGGCTCGTGAATCCTGACCGTCCTGACACAACACAGACCGACTGAATGACACTTTAAACCGAACATCTCAAATGGAGATTGATAAAATGCGGCTTACTTGTTTATTGGTATTTTTAGATCATCCGTGCGCGAGAAAGAGCTTGCGTTTGTGCGGTTGCCAGATTTCAGTAATTAAATCCCCCAAACAGAGCTTTTCTGTGATAAGAAACCCCTATACTATCCTGTGTTTTACCTAAACATGTCCAATCTGGCAACCATATGCACGAACGATCTGAAAACACCAATAAACAAGCAAGCTGCATTTCAGCAATCTCCATGAACTTCTCGATGTTCTGAAGTTCAAAAGGGAACTTCATCTCTGGCGCCCTCTGCCGTCAGCTCCAACTCAAGACGACTCACACTCCGTCCTGCTACCAGGTCGACTCCATCACGGGAAGACCGTTAAGTCGGAGGCAGATGCGCTCCATTGCCGGTCCCGTTCAAGTTCAAGTGGGAGTTCTGCATGTTGAACAGATACATCTACTGGTTCTGGAGGAATCCTCCACTGATGTGATCCTAGGGTGCCCATGGCTAGAACAGCACAACCCCGTCATCTCTTGAAAGTCCGGTGAGGTCCTCAAGTGGGGTGAAAGCTGTTTCTCCCATTGTCTGTCTGCTCTGCCTGTTCCGTCCAGGTCCTGTACGAACAAGATTCCAGTGTTCGCCACTTCCATTCAGAGTCCCATTGATCAATGGTTGATGGATATCCTGTCCTGTTACGCCCCTTTCCGTCACGTATTCTGACCTCACCGGGCTTCCAAGCTACCTCCACATCGGCCATGAGACTGTGCCATCGATCTGCTTCCGGGTGAGCCAGTGCCCAAGGGGAAGACCCATTCCCTATCCCTGCCGGAGGAGAAGGCCATGGAGGAATACATCCAGGAAGCACTCGAACAAGGATACATCCACCCGTCCACGTCCCCTGCTGCAGCAAGTTCCTTCTTTGTGGCCAAGAAGGACAGAGGCTTGCGGCCCTGCGTTGACTATCGTGTCCTCAATAAGATCACTGTCAAGTTCCGATATCCCCTTCCTCTCGTCCCGACCGCGCTGGAACATCTCCGTGGTGCCACTGTCTTCACCAAGTTGGACCTCCGCAGCGCGTATAACCTCATCCAAATCTGTGAGAGGGACGAATGGAAGACGTTCATCCACGAGGTGCTCCGGGAGTTCCTCCACAAGTCCATCCTAGTCTACATAGATGACATCTTGATCTACTCCCGGAGCCTGGCCGACCATCGCCACCACGTTGCGGAGGTCCTGAAACGCCTGAGGGAGTTCCAGCTCTACCTGAAAGCAGAGAAGTGCTCCTTCCATCAGCCCTCAGTGCAGTTCCTTGGATATAACATCGACCGCAGTGGCATCCGGATGGACAAGAGGAAGGTGGATGCCATCAGGTTCTGACCCACTCCATCTACCATAAAAGAGCTACAGAGATTCCTTGGGTTTGCAAAGTTCTACCGACGTTTCATCCAGAGTTACAGCATCATATCCAGTCCACTCACCCATCTCCTGCACAGTAAGCCCAAGTCTCTGTCCTGGAACCCCGCAGCCATGAAGGCATTCCAAGACCTCAAAGAAGCCTTCACCACCGCTCCCCTCCTGGTTCATCCTGATCCCACCAAGCCGTTCGTCGTCGAGGTCGATGCTTCCAACACCAGTGGTGGCAGTGGTGAATAATTTAATAAACACTGTAAAAAAATCTCCAATTGAATTTTTTTTTAGTGACTGATCACATCTAAATTGTTCAGTTGGCCGAATTTAATTTCTGTGAATTAAATAGCATCGATTCACAGAATTTCAATTTGGTCAACTGAAAAATGTAGATGTGATCAGTCACTAGAAAAATTTCAATTGGAGACATGTTTTTTTTTTTTTTTACAGTGAACTCAACAATGAAACACGTTGGAGAATCACAGAAAATAAAGCTCAGGAAAGAACCACGTCTAACATAAACAAGCCGAACACTGAACAGAAACAACTCTTCTAGTTACAACTGAGGGCTTTTAGTTCATCCAAAAATAAAAATTGTCATTAATTACTCGCCCTTGTGTCATTCCAAACCTGTAAGAGTTTCTTTTATCTTCAGAACACAAATGAAGATCTACTTTATGAAATCTGAGAGCTTTCTGTCCCTCCATTGTCAGCCACACAACTTACAACTGTGATGCTTTAAAAAGTCCATAAAGAGACTGTAAAACTAATCCATATAAGAACTGAGCAGTTTAGTCCAAATTTTCTGAAGAGACTCAATCACTTTATATGATGACCAGATTTGAGGCTTTTATTCACATAAACATTCATCGACTCAGTCACATCAGTTGGGTTAAACAGAAGCTCATGCATGTTTACGTGACGTGCAAAAACCAGTGAGGTTCATTCTCGTGTTACGCATCACGTTTGAGCTTCAGCAAGAACCAATGAGGTTTGTTCTCAAGCGTAAAGCAGGTTTGGATGATATTCGATTTATGTTCGCTGATGAAAGTTTATATGCAAATAAAAGCCTAAATTCAACCTGTTCATCATATAAAGTGATCAAGTCTCATCAGGTAATTTTGGACTAAACCGCTCAGTTCATATATGGATTAGTTTTACGATCTCTTTATGAACTTTTTAAAGTGACAAAGGGGTAGTTATGTAGCTGTCAATAGAGGGAGAGAACGATCTTAATTTGTGTTCTGAAGATGAACGAAGGTCTTACGGGTTTGAAATGATGAGGGTCGGTGCATTTTTTGGGGGAAATAACTCTTTAATACACAGAGGGTAATCAACTGAACAGAAACAGGTGTGCGAAATAATTAACCAAGGACATGAACTAGGGAACACAGGGACAGAACAGCGGGAAAACGAAACCAAAACATGAACATACATGTTGCACCATGGCATGGGCGTCGGAAGCAAATAAAAAGTGGGTGGGTCCGCTCTCTCAGATTTTTGTTTGCCATTTACATTAAATACAAATATACTGACGTTTTCTAAACGATTGACTGGGCCAAACAAAATTACAAAAAAAACACTGAGTTATTTACCGTGGCTATAGAGTAGGGGTAAGACGCATGTCATCAAGTTTTGACGCAAATCGATCAGAGGTTTGAATCCGCCTTTTGCCGAACTTGCTCTACTCCCTTTTCCCATCACATATCAAATCAGAAAGGCCTTTATTTTCAATAAAATATTAGAAAAGTGGAAATAAAGCATCTAACGTGTTTAATAATAAGTGTTTTTCTATGGCATCACCATTATTTTTAGAAGTTATTTAAAATGGTTATATTTCACAATGCTACTGATTTGACTGTATTTTTTGATGCAGCTTTGTTGAGCATATAAAAACAAAAAACATTAAACAGTCGGAAAAGGATTTGTGTTATTATTAAGAGAGAAAGTCCTTTTAAAACACAATATGTCAAATAGTTACCATGGTGCATGGGTGTCGGAACCATTGTTTGTGTGTGGGACAAGACCCACCCACTTTTTACGACCAATGATATTGGCCCCACTCACTTTATCATGTCTAATTCAGCACATGTCTGTTTAACTATACCCCTTACTGAGAACCCGTTTTTGGTGCCCCAAAACCTTCAATAAACATTTCTTAAAATAACCATTTTTTATTGGTGTGAAGAACATTAAAAAAATCCAAAGAACCTTTTTTCACTATAAAGAACCTTTTGTGTAATGAGTGGTTTCAAACCTCTTTCAAAGCTTCTTAATTGAACCATAGATGCCGATAAAGAAGTTTTATTTTTAAAAGTGTACTTTAAATAATGATTATTATTTTTGTGATGGCAATGCTTAATTTTCATCTCCTCCTGACACTAGTTATATACACTGTAAAAAAATTATATGTTCAATAAGTTATGAAAAAATATTTTTTTACATTGTTTTAACTCATCAAAATAATTTAAGAAATGTTCAACTTTTTTTTATTAGTTATACAAGATGTAACTCATTTTTTAAAGTCAGTTTAACATAATTTAAGTTGAAATAACTTAAACCTCCAAGTCGATTGTCCTGCAAAAGTTCAAAATTAGCCTTTTTTTTACAGTGTACACTGTAAAAAATATTGTTGATTTAACCTAAAAAAGTAAGTAACCTGGTTGCTTTAAAATGTTGAGTTCATTGTATTTAAAAAATTAATTAATGCAATGAATGAAATTGGTTTAATAAATAGAAACTCAAAATATTATTGTATCTGAACCACATCAATAAAAGAAATGTGATAAGTCATGAAAATTTGCCATGTTTCACTGCATTATTGCAAATAAAGCACAATTACGCATATGCTTACAAAATGTTTTACTGCTAATTAAATAAAGGGTGCCGTAAATTCTCAAAAATGTTCATTGTATTTGCTCAAATTTTAACTCAAAATGTTAAGGCAACCAGGTAACATAAATATATTTTTTACAGTGTAGTTATGTGAGAATTCTTCATATCATCTTGTCAGGTTGTTACTGCAGTAATATTGTCACTGTGTGTGTGTGTGTGAGTGTGTGTGTGTGTGTGCGTGTGTGTGTGTGTGTGTGTGTGTGTGTGTGTGTGTGTGTGTGTGTGTGTGTGTGTGTGTGTGTGTGTGTGTGTTTAAACTCAGATTGACTGATAGAGGCTTCGGGGAATTTGCTCATGGCTTTTGCCTGTAACCTTTATATAAAACCAGGTTTTGATTTGAAGCGTCTCACTGGCACCTGTGACACTGCATTTCAGGAATGAGTTTGCTGAGTGTTTCTGCAAAAGCCAGACGTGTGTCTCGTCAGACAGTCATCTGTTTAGTTTATCTTCTTCACATTGAGAAGCTGCGAGTTATCATGCTGTGTGTGAGAGAATGTGATATTGTCTCTGCGGCGAGTAGGAAGGTCTGCGGCGCGTAATTAGAATATCGGCTCCTGTGTTGTGACTGGCTTCTTTGAGCGAGCTCACCTGTGTGCTTCCTGCTCATTAGCATTCTCATGCATATTAATAAGGAGCAGAGGCACAGCACGCCCTAGCTTGGCCGCAGGGCATCATGGGAGATTACTTGCATGCGTAATCCCGCTGGCTGGAGTTGGTCCAGAACTCCACAGCTGTCCGTCAAAGTGCAGGCGGGCAGAAGGGCATCAGGGTGTGGCGGGGCAGGGCAATAAAGGGCTAGCGTTTAGCATGAGCTTAGCATTAGCTCATCAGGGATGAAGTCAGTCTCCGTTTGAATCGCAATGAGAGCGCTTACAGGGTTTTTAAAGGGGCCTTTGCTGATTAGCTTCTATTTTGCTCAGGATTCTGCTCTCTAAATGTCTAAAACTAGTGCTGTTTGTTCTCTCAACCTTTTTACACATGTAACTCAACCTGTTGAAATCTCAGGTTCATTAGCTGTCTAGTGCTGAACTACAAAAACATGCTGCAGAGTTGATTGAATCACTTTAATCATTTTTTTATGTTTTTGAATGAAGTTTCTTATTCGAGGCTGCATTTATTTAATCAAGAAAATACAGTAAATTTGGTCATATTGTGAAATATTATCACAATTGCTGTTTTCTATTTGAATATATTTTAAGGTGTCATTTATTCCTGTGATCAAAGCTGAATGTTCAGCCTCATTAGTCTTAGTGTCACATCATCCTTCAGAAATCATTCTGATATGATGATTTGCAGCTCAAGAAACACTTATGATTATTATCAATGTTAAAAACAGTCGTGCTGCTTCACATTTTTGCTATATATTTATTCTTTGATGAATTGAAAGTTGTGAAACTTTTGTAACAATATAAATGTCTTGACTGTCACTGTCGATCTATTGAATAAAAAATAAAAGTGTTTCATATGACTCCACATATATTTTTCCACTCTCAAAGACTTTTATGCTGGTTTTGCTTCCTTTTTTTAAATGTTTTAGTTTCCGTTCATTGCAAATGGAAGGAAAAGAGTGACCGGCACAATTCACTAATTGTTCTCCTTTTTTATTCTACAGAAGAAAGAGAAGTCGGAAAGATTTGGTGTCACAAGAGTGAGTAAAAAATCTATATTTTTATTTAGTTAATAAATGTGTTTATATATATATATACAGTGCCGTGTGAAAGTATTTAGCCCCCTTGAACTTTGCGACCTTTTGCCACATTTCGGGCTTCAAACATAATGATATGAAACTGTCATTTTTTGTTAAGAAACATCAACAAGTGGGACACAATCATGAAGTGGAAAGAAATTTTTTTTGTGGATATTTCAAACTTTTTTAACAAATCAAAAACTGAAAAATTGGGTGTGCAAAATTATTCGTCCCCCTTAAGTTAATCCTTTGTAGCGCCACCTTTTGCTGCGATTACAGCTGTAAGTCGCTTGGGGTATCGCTCTATCAGTTTTGCACATCGAGAGACTGACATTTTTGCCCATTCCTCCTGCAGAACAGCTCGAGCTCAGTGAGGTTGGATGGAGAGCGTTTGTGAACAGCAGTTTTCAGTTCTTTCCACAGATTCTGGATTAGATTCAGGTCTGGACTTTGACTAGGCCATTCTAACACCTGGATATGTTTATTTTTTAACCATTCCATTGTAGATTTTGCTTTATGTTTTGGATCATTGTCTTGTTGGAAGACAAATCTCCGTCCCAGTCTCAGGTCTTTTGCAGACTCCATCAGGTTTTCTTCCAGAATGGTCCTGTATTTGGCTCCATCCATCTTCCCATCAATTTTAACCATCTTCCCTGTCCCTGCTGAAGAAAAGCAGGCCAAAACCATGATGCTGCCGCCACCATGTTTGACAGAGGGGAGGGTGTGTGTTCAGGGTGATGAGCTGTGTTGCTTTTACGCCAAACATAATGTTTTGCATTGTTGCCAAAAAGTTTAATTTTGGTTTCATCTGACCAGAGCACCTTCTTCCACATGTTTGGTGTGTCTCCCAGGTGGCTTGTGGTAAACTATAAACGACACTTTTATCTTCTTGCCACTCTTCCAGAAAGGCCAGATTTGTGCAGTATATGACTGATTGTTGTCCTATGGACAGAGTGTCCCACCTCAGCTGTAGATCTCTGCAGTTCCTCCAGAGTGATCATGGGCCTCTTGGCTTCATCTCTGATCAGTCTTCTCCTTGTATGAGCTGAAAGTTTCGAGGGACGGCCAGGTCTTGGTAGATTTGCAGTGGTCTGATACTCCTTCCATTTCAATATTATCGCTTGCACAGTGCTCCTTGGGATGTTTAAAGCTTGGGAAATCTTTTTGTATCCAAATCCGGCTTTAAACTTCTCCACAACAGTATCTCGGACCTGCCTGGTGTGTTCCTTGTTCTTCATGATGCTCTCTGCGCTTTAAACGGACCTCTGATCACAGTGCAGGTGCATTTATACGGAGACTTGATTACACACAGGTGGATTCTCTTTATCATCATTAGTCATTTAGGTCAACATTGGATCATTCAGAGATCCTCACTGAACTTCTGGAGAGAGTTTGCTGCACTGAAAGTAAAGGGGCCGAATAATTTTGCACGCCCAATTTTTCAGTTTTTGATTTGATTTGAAATATGCAATAAATTTCGGTCCACTTCATGATTGTGTCCCACTTGTTGTTGTTTCTTCACAAAAATTACAGTTTCATATCATTATGTTTGAAGCCTGAAATGTGGCAAAAGGTTGCAAAGTTCAAGGGGGGCGAATACTTTCGCAAGGCACTGTATATATATATATATATATATATATATATATATATATATATATATATATATATATATATATATATATATATATATATATATATATATATAATAGTATAACATGTTTAGAAGAATAGGTTCTAAATAGAAATTAAAGGGTTCAGGCACCTCATATAGACATTTTTGGGGGTTTCCTTGTGATCATTTTATGCATTTAGTTTTAATTAACACATTTTGATTTAATTATTTTTTTTATTTTATTTTTGTAATTAAATTGAATGAATTAAACAGCTCATAAACATACTTTATCACTAGAAGACATTTCTCCTTGTATAGAACCTAAAGGGTTCTTCTAAATTGATCAAGAGCGTTCTGTATAGGACTCCAGTGAACCTTTTGCTTTTCTGAGTATTCCTTTAAATGTGATGACACATGTTGCTTCATTGCTCATGACCTAAACACAAGAAGCCAATTTGTTTCTCAGTAAAACATCTCAGTGTCGTCAAGGGAAGGTAACTTGTAATTCAGCTTTGTTCTAAATCCATCTGACTGCAGCCTACAGGTATTTCATTCACTATGAAGAAAACATTATACACTTAGACCTGACTGCATCACAACACCTGCTTTTCATCATCCAATAAGTTTCCAGTAGATAAAAGTCTGTCCTTTTTTCTCATTGAGCTTTCAGTTGCTCTTGAAAATAAAGATTACATCATGGAAGTTAAATTGGTTGCAAATGCTGATTCATGTTGACTCTACGCTTTCTAGACCTAAACGTTTCCATCAATCTGCTTTTCTAAATGCAGGCAAATTACAGGTAATACGATGTTAAAATCTATTCTCTTAACCCATTTTATTGTTCATTGACCACTATTAGTATGTCATTAATGGGTTTATCTCTCCCAAAATTGTACACATTGAGCCCTAGCCACCATCATTCAAAACATTGAGAGTGGACTGCTCAGGGGTGCGTTTCCCGTACAACGACGTAGCTCGCAGATTAACCACCATAGTACGATGCATCTTTGTGAAAACGAACGACCTAGTCACGACTGTTTCCCGAAACCATGGTACCTGTGTCGCAGATCCATAGTTCAAACTACGTTGGTATGAGCCGTAGTTCTTCTTCTTCTTCGATCTAATGGCTGACTGGAGACATGAGCACATACCGCCACCTACAGTAATTTAGTTTTATTTTCTCTTTTCTTCGACTCGAATTACACTTTTGAAATGAAGCTACGTAGGAGTCTTGTGATATTGAATGATTTGTTTGTTCTGCAATACATTATACACACACAAAGATAAAAATGTACTCTTTTCTGATCTCAATGTCAATAATTTCACAATTTCAGATAAATACTATTTCTTATGTAATATTGATAGGCTACTTAACCACAATTGAAAAAATATGGGTTTTGAAAAACTGTGATGTACAGTTGTGGATTGCTTATTTTGCTCAATCTTTCCCATTTTTGTCTTCTTGCTATTCTCACGTGTTAATGAAAATGACACGAAAACCCCAATTTTCAATGCTTAAAATTGCAGTTCTTTTCGAGAAAGTTGTGGAATATAGTAAAGTCCAGCTATTTTCAAAGCTGAAAAATAGCATTACAAATGCTGAAAAAAATCAAATCTGGCCAGAAATCACTTAAAAAATAAACGATGCTAGCTATGGATATGGACAAAGCCCAGACAAAGTCAGGAATAAGTGGAAGGACTTTGCAAGTGTGACAAAACAGAGGGCTGTGGCACGTAAGAGGGAAGCAAACAAGACTGATGGGGTATCAGTTTAGTTCCTCCTGTCCCTGCAGAGGTAGACACAGTTTTGGCCATCCTGGGGCCTGGTGCAATGGAAGGATCCTTGCAGATATGGATTCATGTGCATCAACCAGGCCTTTGCCTTCAAAGTCCAGGCCTCCAACATCAGACCCTCTTCAGTCTGGCCCTTCGACATCAGGCTTCACATCTTCAGAGGGCAAATAAGAAGAAACAATGCTTTAAATTCAGTTGTTAGCTACACTGCATTATTATGCTGTTGGAAATGTATGGAGGTGGTGGGTGATGGCCTAATGGGTGGGTGATAGAACTACACATGACTCTTTTGTGTGGGCCACTTCTGCAGTTTGCAGGTTGCTGAAGAGGGTCATGGCTTTGGTTATAGCTGGCTGCTGGAGACATGTCCTCTTCGCCCATACATCCTGTCACCTGTACAGCATCCAGCCACCACTGCACTTTAAACCATTTGTTTAATGTGACATAATTTCGGTTAAATATTTGGTTTCTTTGCCGATATGTATTAAATGAACACTTAAAAACATTAAAAAAAACTTTTTTTACATGCAGATATACGATATACATACTCTCTCTCTCTCTCTCTCTCTCTCTCTCTCTCTCTCTCTCTCTCTCTCTCTCTCTCTCTCACTATATATATATATATATATATATATATATATATATATATATATGTATTCACATACAAACATATGTAGAGAGTCTTCTATATTCTAATTCTGTAAAAAAAAAAAAAATCACTCATTTATAAAAAAAAATTGTTACTTTAGGTACATTCATTTAAAATTTAAAATTAATTTACTATTGAAATACTGTAATCTGAGTGTTAACATTTTATATAAGTGAAAACCTCTAACACACTGTTTTACCAATATTGTTATATGAGACATGTATTTTGGAAGGTTTTTAAATTAAAATTAAACAAAGATAACCCACTTGACAGACTCACTGTTTCTTTGCACAAACGAAACAATGGCTGCGTTCTAATCGGCTAAATGAATGCTTTCAGAGGGCACTTTGAAGGGAGAATAATCGTGAAGACTTCGCTTCTATATAGTTTCAAACTGAATTTGTAATAATAATAAAAAGGCGATTTATTTGATAAACTTAAACCACAACATTAAGTCTTTTAATCCACTCAAAGTAGATGGTGAAATCTTATAAAGGAATAGGGCACAGGGTCGATAACTCTGAATAGAACACAGACCCAGGTGCGGCGCAATAAAAAACGTCGACACAGCAAAATAACGACGAACTAGGACTCTAACCACAGGTGGAGAGCTGTCGTTCCAACGACACAAATTTGCGATGCAGTTTGCGAATGTTCGTTAGAACTATGGTTTCGGGAAACACTGAATCGTTGAACTACGTTGGTAATGACAGAACTTGCGACCATAGTTGGCTAATGATGCTTTTGGGAAACGCACCCCTGATCTGTCAATCTCTTTCCAGCTCAACCTAAGCTGCGTTCCAGTTAAGATTCTGCATCCTTCGAAACGACAAAAGCTGTCCCAATTTAAAGGCTCCTTCAAATGCGTTCTTCGTTTCACAGACAATAAAGTATACAGCAGAGTGATCCTTTACGGCCTTGTGTGCACAAGTAATGAAAAAATGTTTTGTTTTTTTAAGAAATTCCCAAAATTACACTTTAAAAGGCAAGTATTAGGTTTCACATACACACTGATAAAATTAGGTAAATACTACAGAAAAAAAGCAAAGTTTAAACAAGTAAATTCTTTATTAGTATCAATTCAAGCTTGAAGACATTAAAACGTAAATATCAACAATATAAAATTAAGTAAGACTTCTCAACTTTTCTGATACTGGTGTTCCCACTGGTGTTCACAGATTACACAGGTCGTGATTTCATCAAAGACAACAGGGAATTGAGTTACAACGCGTTACAATGGACACTTTAATACATCATCATCATGTACCTGTTCAGAAAGACCAATGTTCCAGTTTATATTGTTTACTTTGACGTGTCCAGTGTAGACAGCTTCAAATAGTTGTGGCGTGTCATGCCAAAAATGCACCCGGTGCAGAAACTGGATGGGTTTATGATTTTTCTGCGAGGCGTTCGTGTTAGCTCCAGGCAGCGCTAGATTAGGCTACTCAATTGTTTACTCATGACACATAGCAAACAACACAGCTAAAAGTATTATGTTGGACCTTTTATTGAATGTAGCTACTTTTACCAGTTAAGATATGCCTTCACAAGCACCCGTATCTGAGATTGTGATGTTTGAGTTGGGGCAGGCATGACAGGAAAGGCAATTTGCAAACTATAATTTTTTTTCCTCCTAGGTTCCACTTATGTCACAGAAACTACATACTTCACCTTTAGGGTAGCCACATTTTGAGTCTGGTTTTGGGCCTGATCATGTGGTTCAATAGCCTGACAAGCTAGACCCAATCAAGATGTTTATTTTGGAAACTCACCATTGACAGCTCAATCCGAGGGACGGGATAAACGGTTGTCTTTCAAACTCCCTCTGCACGCAATTGGATAGAGCTACAACCAACCAGAGCAACGAAGGTGAAGCGGAGCTAGTTGATCGATTAAACTTTAGCCGTATCCGGTCGGCAAAACTCTGAACACATCTTCCTTTTTTAAGAATGACTTCAGTGCCGTTCTTTGTTCTTTTCTCAGAGAAAAGCTTAACTCCAAGTCTTCCAGAGTCGCGGTCAAAGCTGATTCGAAAGCCCGCCGTTAGCCAGCTTCTGTGTTTACTAGAAGCACGCAAACGCAGAAGTGTATTGAGAGTTGCTAGACGATACTCACGGCAGATTATATTTGCTGCCGCTAGGGTGCGTCTATTTCTAGGCAAGTGATTCTTCTTTCAACCGACTTTTTGTCCAAAATATAATATCAAATGGAAAGTTCTGCGCATGATGTATACTGACAACGTGCGAATTAAAGAACACACGCACCTGGGTCATTTTCATAATGACCAACACAATGTACCAGTTAGCGTCTGGTTTAAGACATAATTATCTTGAACGGTAAATAATGGCGCAAACACCAGTAAAGTGACGAGCACAAACTTTAGTAAATTATCTTGCATGAATAATTTAAAAACTCTCCTCCCATCAATTTTAAATCTGAAAGGGAAACTCCTCCAAATGCATTTGCAATAAGGTCAGCAGCAAAAATAACCCTGTCCATGCCTTTTCAGCGCTAATTTATCACTGCGTGTCTTTAGTAAATCCTGACTGTAGTTTTTTAATGCCAAATGAGGTTTGCACTGGCTCAAGATATTAGTAAATATGGACGATGATCGGGCTGCCTCTGATGTGATACCCACGATAGGCTTCACCAACCAGATGTGCTTCTATAGCTGAAACTTGGCAGACACAAACATGACACTAAAGTGGAGTATTGAGAGAGGTCACCCATATTCATTTTTCTCCTTCGTTTTTCTTCCCATATAACAACTTGCACCTGGAGAACCCAAGCCTGACGTGGTCATACTCAATTCTAGTCAGAATATGAGTCTTAAACTGCTCCATTGGGCTGTGATTATGGGGCGTGTTTCAACCGAACCAGGAAAGACCTCAATTGGATAGACTAACAACCAATCAGAGCAACGAAGCGGCGCATTACTCTAGTTGTCAAATGTCAACAGAGCTCAACTGCACTGTGTCGCCAAGTTTGCGTTTTTTTCCGCCTGTTGTTTTCTATGTCCGCGGGTTGAAGCGACTATTATGTGATATATAGACCCATGAGTGCGAATTTTAGCAGGCAACCTTGCCAAAATAACACACATTTTACCCCCCAAACAACATTTCCCCCCGAGAAGCTATTGTTTAGGGCTAGTAGTTGGTGGATTTTGTTGTAAAAACTTGGCAACCCTGTCTGCACGCACGCTGGAATAAACGATCTTTGACGGCGTTGTAAAAACATAAAATAATTTAATGATACACAGAGTACTTACCAACACCATCTTTATTTCTGAGAGAAATAGTGAAGGTGAATGCAGATACAAACAAGCTCTCCGTTTAGGATTTGAACAAATATAATCCAAGCCCCTTTGATGACGTGATGATTACGTTACTGTTGATCATCTGTCCGTCATCGTCTAAAGCCTGCCCTGATGATTTCATTGTTCCGAACAGTTTCTGTTTGGAGATAATTACTCCTCTATGGATCGAGTCCAGACCGAACCGCCCGACCTAAAAATGTTGTGGGCGGGGCTAAGTTCGGCTGGCATCCAGGCTAGGAGAACCAGCTAAGCCTCCATTCGTTTTTCTTCTCAAATCGCAGTTGGCAAACTGTGAAAATGTTACTGCATTCGACAGGTGTGTGTGGTCTCACGTTCTGGATGAATCTTCTAGTGTGTGTATTCCGAGGATTATAATGCTAAGAATCGGTGGAAACTGCCCTTGTGTCTGTGGTTTCCCATAGTTTTAAAATTGGTTAAGATTTGAAAATCATCTTGTGTTCAAAGTATAATCCAAAGAAGAGATGATTGCTGTAATATTTAATTGACACCAATGCAAGGTGGGTGTGTTTCACATGTGTGTATTCATTTATCTCTTTAGTGCAGAATACAGAAATGAGGTTCCACATTGGTTGGAAATTGAATATTTGAATGAAGTGTTGCAGAAGAGCAGTATTGATCTGTCCTGTTCCAGCACTCTGAAGTCTATTAGTGTTTCCACATCATCAGATATGTGAAAGTCTATGCCAAATACGTGTGTGTGTGTGTGTGTGTGTGTGTGTGTGTGTGTGTGTGTGTGTGTGTGTGTGTGTGTGTGTGTGTGTGTGTGTGTGTGTGTGTGTGTGTGAGACAGAGATAGAGTGAGAGGTAGGGAGCACAGTGGGGTTCACCTACTGTGTGAATACTAATTCAGCTCTCTTGGCAGGTCAGGGTCCCTCTCCTCTCGACATTTACCCATCTGCACCGTAGCACACACTCTCACACTCAGCTCCTGTGGATTACCTAGGCTGCAGGACAGAGCCGTTTCTATGGAAACCTCATAGTAGGCCGCATGAGTTAACCATACACCTCTTGTAAAGTCTCTCCTCTAGGAGTGTGTGTGTGTGTGTGTGTGTGTGTGTGTGTGTGTGTGTGTGTGTGTGTGTGTGTGTGTGTGTGTGAAGCACACAGCGCTGGGTGAACTGCACACCGACCTGTCACTCATGTAATTATTGTACTCTTTAATGAAAGTCGTGCGTTCTTTTCCTGAAGATAGTTTTATGGTAAAGTTTATCAGTGACTAGAACTGAATACATTTGAAACGCACTAAGCTGTATGATACATGCTGTTTTGAATTTTTTTTTTGAAAGAAGTCTTACAAGGGCTGCATTTATTTTTATCAAAAATGCTTGAAACAGTAATATTGTGAAATATGAAAAGTACTTTATTCCTGTGATCAAAGCTGAATTTTCAGCATCATAACTCCAGTCTTCAGTGTCACATGATCCTTCACAAATCATTCTAATATGAGGATTTTCTGCTCAAGAAACATTTATTATTATCAATGTTAATAAAGATTATATATATTTTTAACTGATTTTTTCATAATTCATTTATGAACAGCAAGTTCAAAAGATCAGCATTTAATTGAAAAATAAATCTTTTGTAGCATTTTACATATTTTCATCCCGCTTTTGATCAATTTAATGCATCCTTGTTAAATAAAAGTATGAATTTCTTTCATGAAAACAAACTATTACTGCACCCAAACTTTTGATAGTGTACAATATATATATATTCCCGTTTTCAGTACAACTTAAAGGGAGAGTTCACCCAAAAATGAACATTCTGTCATCATTTATTCACCCTTATGTTGTTCCAAACCTGTAAGAGTTTCTT
The DNA here is from genome assembly GCF_024679245.1 of Pseudorasbora parva. Taxonomy (NCBI): domain Eukaryota; kingdom Metazoa; phylum Chordata; class Actinopteri; order Cypriniformes; family Gobionidae; genus Pseudorasbora; species Pseudorasbora parva. Next base: position 40,935,622 of record NC_090186.1, on the reverse strand, counting down.
TCTTCTGCTGAACACAAGATATTTTAAATAATGTTGGTAATCAAAATTAGCCATTAGTCTTTTGGAAGTCAATGGATACCGTCCCCTGTTTGGTTACCAACATTCTTTCAAATATCTTCTTTTGTAGAAACTCATACAGGTTTGGATATATAGGGGTGGCAGTGGCTCATGTAGGTTGTCTTCAAACCGGAAGGTTGGGGGTTCGATCCCCGGTTCCACCTGACCAAGTGTCGAGGTGACCATGAGCAAGACACCTAACCCCAGCTGCTCCAGACGAGATGGATGGCGCCTTACATGGCTGACATCGCCGTCGGTGTATGAATGGGTGAATGTGAGGCAATATGTAAAGCGCTTTGGATGGCCATAGGGGCTGTTAAAAGCGCTATATAAATGCAGTCCATTTACCATTTGGAACGACATGAGGGTAAGTAAATGATGACTGAATTTTCATTTTTGGGTGAACTATCACTTTAAGGTTAATCGTTAGCATTTGTGGCATAATGGGGATTACCACAGACGTTAACTTGTCATCACGTGTCCCTCCAATAGTGCAAATAAAGTCTGGGTTAAAGTGAGGCACTTACAATGGAAAAGAAAGGGTTGTCTATCTGTACATGTTAAACTAATCACTGTTTCAATAGTGAAAACACTACAACATGAGGGTTATGATTATGTTTTCAGTTTGAATCAATCGCTTGATAACTTTTTCTGTTTCACGAGTTCACACTTACAAATAATTATATAGAGTAATTTAAATGCGTATTTGGCGGGTATTTGTCCGGGGGGAGGGATTCGAGCTCGAACTTGGCCCGAACCCAGAGTACCCCCCCCCCCCTTTGTGTAAGTGGTTAGAACTAAAAGAGCAAAATGTGGAGAAGGGGTGGAGGAGGGATGCTGATAAACTGTCAACAGAACAGAGGTAAGACTGCTGCGTGTATATATACACCTCTTGTTGATTCGCTGAGTGCTCTCCACCTGTGTCCATTATCTAAAAGCCCTCCTCCCGAATCTTTGTTAATAAACATCGTTTAAAGTCATCGACTTTTACAACTTTGTCTCCATGACATGACATAAAAATAACTTAAAAACCTTATAATCCCCCAAAATAAATTTTGACAGATGTTTTTTTTTTACGGAAGTGCATTTATAAAATCATCAGACTTTTAAATCCTCCCAAAATTGCCCCATTTACTTCCACTGTAAGTGCCTCACCTTAAAATCCATTTTTTTAAGTCAAGTCAACATTATGCCAACATTTTTGAATTGAGCTTAACTTGTATTGAGCCAAAATATTCCTTTTCAATGAGTTCACGTCACAATGCACATGCATAGCATATGATTTATTATACGACTCTGAAAAAGCATACAATCACACACATTTCTATTGTATCTGTGATACAGCATATTACATGAAATATTACAATACACAATTTAATTACAGAGTTCATGTTCAGTCTGGAATTAATCTGCCTGTGATTATACAGTTTTTGTTACATGAGCATTTAATGTTACATGAACATTGTGATATTCTATAAAGTAAAACCCAACAGGTAGCAGCAAAACTACACCAAGATCTTGTTGGTGCATTTCATGTGATAATGACAGAAAAACACACACTCTGAAGACGAATGTTGTCATTTCCAGCCACTTTCAGCCATCTGATATTGTGTGTCGAAGTGCTTATGAGAAGCGGTGTTAATGTCTCTACGAGATGGGGTATATTACAGGGTATCTGACATTGAGTGTGCGCTTGTGTGTGTGTAGGTTACCATTTGATTGACAGGTGAGCAGAGTCTCAGTGCTCTGGGCTTCATAATCAGCAGCTTTATTCCGAGCACAAAGGATTGTGGGAAGAGAGGGATGAGAGAAGCCGAGAAGTGCAGAATAGTAAAATTCCCGGAGGAGAGGAGGGGTTGCCTTCTCTCCTTTGTTTATTTCTTTGCTTTCCTTTGAACAGGTTCTCAGTGTGTGTGTTTTTGGGAGCGCAGGTAGTGTATTTGGTGTATTTTTGAGTATGTGCACCTCTCTGTGTGTGTATGTGTGTGTTTTTTGAAAAGAGTGTTGTTCTCATTATGACTGATAGATCAAAAGCGCGATTAATTTCTGAGCACGTCTTCCCTGGTGCTGTTGCTCCAGCTGTTCAGTGCTGCTCATGCCGATAAAACAGCCTCTCTCTGATTGGACGAACTCTTAGTCAGTCAATCAAACATGTGGGTTTGTCCAGGTGGCAGGGGCTTGGTGATTATTTTTGTATCAGATGTTTTTCCTGCATTATTTTTATTGTTTCCTGATCTGTTTAGGTTTGACTGTTTTAAGAACATTCTTCTGGATATGTAGGGGTTTGTGATTTACCGGTACACACGATTAACCGATTAGAAATTTGTCAACCTACTCTTGATTTAGTCTTTATCGTGGTTTTGCTCATGTGACGTTGGTGTGCTATGCCGTTGTCAAAGCTTATCATTTGAATGCGTTTTTAGGCATTGTGGTGTGATTTCAAATCAACAAGCGATGTAAAAGAACTAATTTCGGTATATGAGCGCGATGTCTGAGAGGCTGAGTATGCTGATTGTTTTTCCACCTTTGGAGCCGTTCACACAGAAAACATTATTTCCCATTTCACTGCACTACTTTTCCATTCTTTTTAAATGTGAACACGCGTTATACGGATGTCTTTAACTGTTGCACTCGCGTCTTTTATATGACATGGCATTATAAAAACATGGCGATCAAGTTAAAAAGTTCGAAAATAATCTACGTTTTTTTCTGTTCTACTGACCGGCGTCTCCCATTTTAACAGCAAAAGCGCATCTGTGTGAACCGGCCCTTATTCAGAGCAGCACCTCGACCGGTATGAAATCGAGGCTGAGAGAGATAGACTAGCCAAGTTTTCAATGCCATCCGCTTTAATGTTGTTCATGTTGTCTAGAGATTTTTGTCAACTGAAATTCTTGGATAGATATTTTTGCAGTGTTTCGTCAGCAGAACAATCCACAATAAATTAAATAACAATACAACCCATTGAAGAGATGGATGTGTGTCCCTCACAGCCTCACTTTCATTCCACGGTAAAAAGTATATTGTAGGTTTGACTTTAAAATTAAGCCATGGTTGCCTTTACATTTTGTGTTCACTGAAATGTACAATTTGAGATAATACAATGGAGATTGGAAGACAGTCCAAATATTGTGCTATCAGAACCACATCAATTATCTTAAGTTATCAAATGTTGTGATAAATCATGATTTGTTTTATTTTTATTTATTTTTACAAATTACAGTATGCTGCTGTGAATACGCGGTAAAAATATATATACGAAATCAGTACATTATGATGTTTGTACATTGCTTTAAATAATTAAAATAAGTTGGGCAATGTTCAGCTTTTATGTTATACAAGATTCGACTCATTTTAAAGTTGATTTAATGTAATTTAATTTGATATACACTTAAACATCCAACTTGATCGTAACTAAGCATTTAGCAACTTTTTTTTACTTTGTAAGGTCTATTGGGTTGAACCGTCAAATACACACACTTGTCAAAATGCTAATCTTTGAATGTATCCTCGTAAACACACTCATTTATGTCTTGAATGTAAACAGAAATCTTTTAACAGTTTATTGGATCCGTGCATTCACTCTTAAAGTGACAGCAACCTAATAAACGTTCTCCTCTGTCAATAATATTAATCAAACAACAAAAAAGAGAAAATCTCTGACAGTTTGACTGAATCACTTTTGTATTAAGCATAAATGTACATTTCATTTATACATTTGATTAAGCAGCATATCTTATTTCTAGTTTTTCAGGTCTATTGTAGTTTGTTGTCCTATTGCTTGTGGTTAGTTTCTTTTTTTCTTATTTTATCAGACTGTTTACTTGTCTTCCGTTAGTTTTTTGTGATATTGAAAATGGTGACAAGAATTATAAAACTTCAATGGTATCAAAAATATTGATATAAAAAAAACTGTATTGTGATATATATTATTGTTGTGATATAAAATTAATAGCATATAGTTTTATTTGTTCATATTGCCCACCACTATGCTTTGAATATATTTTAATTTAACTGATTTTAATTAATTAAAACCTGTATTATTTCAAACACATACAGTCTTCCTACTCATTGAGGTTAAACACTTTTTAAGTTAAACGTTACTATTTCCTCCTTGGATTGATCTCTTTTGCATTTATTATTCTCATTTTGTAAGTTGTTTTAGATGAATGAATAATTGTAAAATGAAGTAAATGTAGCGCTGGGCCATTAGTGAGTTGATGCTACTGCTGCTCAAACTTTCCAACCTCTCCGGGCAGCTGTGTTTTTTCCAGGGAAGGTGTTATTAAAGCTGGCGTTTCTCAGAACTGCTGCTCAAACTCATTTACTTCAGCTCCAGGAAGTCAATAGCATCACTTCTCTTTCCTCTCTGCTTTTTCTTTTCTGTCTTTCATCAGATCTATGGCTCAGAATGTTCCTTGCCCGTCAGTCTGTTTATCCGTCTTTTCATTGCATCTCTCTTTTAGCTTCTGTCTGTCCATCCGTGTGTTTCTGGAAGGATTTTACAATGAGAAATGTTAGTGATGACTGTAAAAAATGATTGCTATGATTGTTTATAACAACTTAAAATTCAACATTAGAATAAGAAATAATGTGCTGTTTTTGCTTGACTTAGAATATTAAGTTTAACTTTAGTTAAGTTGGATATTTAAGTTATTTAACTAAATGCAGCAACATTTTTTACAACAATGTAATGTCAATATCCAATAAATGCAAGCTTTGGGTTAGTGCTCATAAACCAAAATAGTAATAAAACCCAAATCATCCCGAGTACAAGTTCGTTGTTAGAGTCTTTGACTTTCTTACTCGCTAATATTTACTAACATTTACTGTATCCCTGCCTGTCTGTCTCTTTCTCTGCGTGTTCAAGTGTCGCGTATGTATTTTTTTTCTCTTGTTTTGGCTGCTGATTAAGCTCATATCCATAAACAAAACGACCTCGTTTAACAGATTACAAAGGAATTACACGATCAAAGAGCAAAAGTCAGGATGTATAAGAGAGTAGGAGAGAGAGAGGAGTGAGGAGATTGCTTGTGTGTGAGACAGAGAGAGAGAGAGAGATACACCTCTTGCCCTGCTCTATCTGATATCGGAATCCATTTTGTGCTGAATGAACGTAACAGCTAATCCCGCCCTCTGGTACAGGCCTGAGGGTCTCTGACACACACACACACACACACACACACACACACACACACACACACAGACTCAGCACACACACTGTGGATTTACATGCATTCAAAGGACCATCATTTGTTGCATTCCAACATGTTTTTATAAATGCACTCTTTTTTTGTGAATGACTTTATTTGACGTAGCATGCTAAAGAAACTTCTTTGACATGAGGATGCCACTTGAATATTTATTATCCATTATAACTGGATTTCAGTGACAATAGAGTTGCCATTTGAAATCAGATTTCAGTGGTCACCTTTTTAAAATAAAGTTTCCAAAAGAAGGTTTTTGCAGTTATGCATTTTTGGTTGCCCAAAGAACTGAACGGTTCTTAAAAGAACTGTTTTTGTCTTGTGTTTAGAACATTTTAAAAATATAAAGGACTTTTGTGAAATGTAAAGATTCCATGGATGTTAAATGTTCTTCATGGAACCATATGCCAATAAAGAGCCTTTTAGTTTTAAGAGTGTAGAACAACTTTAACCGTGGAGGGTGTGTGTGTTTATGGTCGTCTCTATGTCATGATGAATTATCTGTGACCTGCTTTACTGTTACTGTAAAACTTTTAATAAATGTTGATTATAACTTTAGGAATTCTATTATGAACAGATGTTTTAAGGATAGTTTTTGTTGTTGAATAGGCGTGTGGAAAAACCTCTGCTAAGAAAGAGAAGAAGAAGAAATCAGTTCATCTCAATTATTAGGCTACATGAAATTGGATTAAACTGCGTCTATCTTCAGTCACTGAAATGGCCATTCAACCAAGCAAGCTGTTCATTTAATATAAGTGAGTTTTTTTTCTCTCTCAATGTGTAGCTCTGCCTCTGCTGAGCATAATGAAGTATTGATCCATTTTCATGCCAAAAAATGGACATTAATATAACTTTTGGTCAGCTGCCCAAGCTGTCCTGTTAAGGTTGAGGTAATTTTGGAATTTTGAGATGAATCTCATTTTAGCTATTAAATGTGAGGTAGAGGCTGCTGTGGTTATGTACAGTGTTGGAATGATTTGCTCTGAAAGTGTCCGGAGCGTCGCTTATCCAGAAGTTTGGTGAGTTCACCGGACCGTAACGCTCAGTTTGTAACGGACCTTTGACTCGGAACTAATGAAGAAATGAGACGGAAACAAACCATGACAGAAGTTAAATACTGTGTCATCGAGCAGATGCTCATATGTAGAATTATTATTTTAATTGGTCAGAAATCACAAGCTCGATGAAAAATACATGTTTTGACACGTCTTAACTGAATATATTTTTACACAACTTTTTATAGGTGACATTTTATTATGATCAGCTATTAAAATTATGACTATTTTTTTTTAAATATATTTATATTGCGATGTGAACATTTTGGGGCCTTCGTTTTTGTGACTTTGTTTGTGTGCGTGCATGCGTGTGTGTGAGCGGTCTACCGTTATTTTGGCAGATTGCTCATTTTAATTAACGCTCATTTTGCGCGCATCTGGCACGTGTCTAGATTTAAATTAATTTTTAAGAATCAGTTTAGTTCACTCAAGGAAAAATAATACACGGAAGGTCAGTGTTGTTTGCTGAATGAATTAATTTGCAGTTGGTCAAGACATCTCATTTGACACATATTTTGACAGATCTAGGAGACTGGAGAAAAGCCGTTAGGCTACCATAGAGAGTGTATAGTTCGTTTTTGATAAACCATTGAAGTAAATTTACAGACTTTTACTAACCATGTATTGATTCTCCTTGGGGAAACTAACGAAAAGGACCGAGCAATCCAGCCAGAGGCCTAATCCCGGGTTGTTTGAGGTAATTTAGCCTAAATATAGCCTGTCTTGTAGGCTATGCTTCAGCTTGTAGCCTACCTACCAATCACACTGTCATAAACATAAAGTTTTACGCTATAAATGTACACTGGTGAATGTAATTAATTAAATATTTCGTGTTTTGTCCCAACTGAGTGAAAATTAATTTAGTGCACTTCATTAAATAACCACGCGCTGAAACTGACGCTGCGCCCCTCCCCCTCAAATCTATTAGCATATAAAACTCAGTGTGTGTGTGTGTGTGTGTGTGTGCGTGTGTGTGTGTGTGTGTGTGTGTGTGTGTGTGTGTGTGTGTGTGTGGTAAATGTAGGTCACATCGATGAGGACTGCATACTTTGTAATTAGAATTATCTCGTAAACACCTTATTCCTTGTTTTATAGTGTCGAGAGTTGAAGAGCCGTTAGTTAACGGACGCCGACACCATATTGAGCCGCGAGCTTTACTCACACATTAACTAAATGGACTTAATGTGGCCACTTGTCAAACAAACGTTATTGTCAACATTAAGCGTATGAACTTAAGTTTAATTATTATCTACCAATAGCCTATGCAATATATTTCAAAACTCACAGCACTATAATTTTAGTTTTTGTTCACTTAATGTTTAGGGGAAAAGCTTTTTTGACATGTCGATTTTTCCACTTTTTTAACATAAAGTTTTATCAGCAAGGCTATAAGCAGAGACATAATAAATATGACTTTTGAACTATGCAATTTAACATTTTAGCAACTGCTCATATACTAGTCATCTTGAAATTGCAAAATGACTCAAATTGGATAAAACACCACGTTTACACACACACATGGTTATATCAGACAGGCTTCGTGTTGTCTGTCAGTGTTTTCTTTTCCTTTATAATCCTTTCTTCATATTTATGTAGCCTTTTCCCAAACATTTCGATCTTGCATGTTGATGTGGTTTGAAATGAATTCAGGTTTTTAAGAGTCACCAGTATATCTGTCTTGGTTTATGATTGTTGCTGCTCCAAATGACAGTTCTTATGATCTGGTGGCAGCCAGCTGCCAGTCACAGTTTGGGACGCTTTTAATCCAATGGTAAATCAATTACAGTCAACTCTGGGCCAAACTTAGACACCTCCTCTAAAGTTTCATTTTGCATCTGTTATTTTTATTTCTAATTTTCCATGGATTGGTGGCGGATTTACGTGGCGAAACGATCGCGAGGAGCATCCAGACCGAACAGATGGACTCGAGCCCTGACCGGTACAGCGTGCATATGTGCATCCGCTGCTGTGCGCGTTAAGCCCTATTAAGACCGTCTACCGTGCAACTGGTGCTTCTCTCAATCCCGCGAGCTCTCGCAGACTACACAAGCGAAAGCTTCTAATCCCTCACGTGAGAGGACGGGTTCTCTCGCGCTCACATCGTGTAATTTACAGTCTGCCTGGAGGCCTTAGATATATATCTGAAACCAGACCGTGTTATTTCATAAGAGCCTCCTGCTGGGCGATTCATTTCCACAGTCACCTCCAGACCTTTAAAGTGCATTTACAGCACAACAACCTGCTCTTTTTAAAAAATTCACTATTATGTTTTTGGCATTGATATGTGTGTGATATCGCTATGATTGTATTAGCTGATTAGCCTAAATCGTTCATCTGAATTCATCCTATATATGTTCGGTCTTAGAATGATATATTTCCTTTCTGTTTTGTTTGACAGAAAGAGAGAGAGGAGATAATGATGTAGGCCATAGCTCAACAATGTCTACTTAAAATAACATCATTCGTTTGAGCTCGCCCATTAAATGAAAATAAAAAGAGGCTTCCCTTCTCTCGCGTTGTTTTCCGCGTAAAACATTCATGAAGCGAAATACGTCAGTCGGCTATATGTGTATGTTTGTGAGAGGATCCTCCCTTTGCGCGAGACACCGGGCGCTCGAGGCGTCTCCGTCCGCCCTTCTCATGCACGAGGGCGCGAGCCCGCGGTAATGGCGGTAATTTGGGTTAAACAAGGGGAGCATCAGCTTTTTAAACGCCTAAAAACTGCCAAACCTATAGCAGACACAAAAACCTTAAGACTCGAGTATTTTGCTGCTGGGGAGGGAGGAGACATTCAGAAACGCTGAGAACGAGACGAATGACTGGGACTCACTTAAACACACATAGGCTACACACACACACACACATATACACACATATTTGCACATGAGCTAAAAGTCTTTCCCATAAACTGTTAAACGTCATTGCCTGTTTTATTTTCCCAGGGACACACATTCATATTTAGGACCTTATTTACAGGCTGTGGGTAATGCGGGTGTCCGTGTCTTGTCGTGCACCTGTGTGGTTCTTAAAGAATAAATTTGACCGACATGCTGATTTAAGCGATGACCCCCCACGCGCGCCCCACTCATCATCCAAAACGTGCACAAAATACTTCCAGCCTGGGTCAGACCGTCACTGTCCCGGCTCGGTAAACGACAGAACAGAACCAAATTGGCTGCAAGAGGATTAAACTGAATCAAAAGTGAGCACAGAGCACCGATGATACTAAAATACGTATGAAAGTATCAATGAATTGGGTTAAAAAAAATAGTGTGGTCTATTTAATGTAGGCTATACAGCAGATAAAGGGGTATACATTGGCTATTTCTATAGAATAGCATTAAAACAGTCTTTAAATAATTTCTACATTCAATATTATTCTGCTGTGTAATGTTTTTGCCACATTATTAACAAACGAATTTTTTCTATTAAAATGGAGAAATCGCCTTTTTATAATAATAATAAAGAAAGCGTAAAGGGAAATATTCGTTCTATCAGGAACTGTATTTCCAATTAAATGTGCTTTCATGTAACGTGCCTCTCGTTCAGTTAAATGGAAATAAAAATATCTGATAAAAACCGATTTAAGACCACACTATAAACAAGTGAAATATTCGAAACATAATGTTTAATCGTGCAATCAGAATTTACAGTCACACAATACACCGAGTTAAACTTACGTGTTGCTGAAAAAAATCCGAAAAGCAGGTAAATGGTAAAGCCGCGAGGAAAACAGAGACAAATAAAACTGGCCCTTCTACAGAAAGCACTAACGACCTTAAAGAAATGTCCACAAAAATCATCAAAAATGTTGAAAGCGCACTTGGTTCCTTATTAGGCGAAGATACAATATTTATTCCGTGTCTCCAGGGATGAGGCTGCTCTCTCTATTGTCCTCCCTTTCCTCAATGCTGATGCTTAATTTTCAAAACTTCTATATTACCAAGGGACCTACGACATCAGCCGGAGAAATACCCAGCAAGTACAAAATCCGAGCCAGGGAGCGCTTTGTGCAGAGGGGAGGCATTTCAGCCGCTTTTACCGACTGCGCGAGGCGACATTTCATTTTCACGCGCTATTTTGGGGATTTTTTTTCTTTCATTCGTCCAACAGCGCGAGGAAATCGGGTTATTGGATCGCGAGAATGTCAGCCACATTTCCGGGACTGGTGCACGATGCGGAGGTATTTAAAATAATTTCTTACCACCTCACAATAATTTCATTTAATTTAGCGTAAAGCCTCGCATGGAGGAAAATTACGATGACTTAAAAAAAGCGGAATGGAAGTTCACACTTCTGAGGGGAGTTTGCTGCAAAGGCGAGGATAAATACTGTGAATTCAGATCTGGTGAAAATGCCTTTTACTAGGCTAACTTGCTTTTTTTTCGTTGCAAATGGCTCTCGAGCGTGCATGTAAAATCTCCACAGTTATTGGAAGCATTTGCTCGTTCTTTTTTATTATAATAATAATTAGTAGTAGGCTACTATCGTTTCTTGTGCTTACCTGCAGTGAAACGGGCGTTGATTGTTGGGACAAAAAGGTTTTTAATGTCGTTTGCACGGATGTAGTAATAATAATATAGTCAAATAACACACTCCGTGGCAAATGATAGACAAGTGAGGGAGGGAAAAAACGCTGTGAGCTCGTGGAGCAGTTTGCAGTGTGTTTCACGCACTCCCTCCCAGGCACGGAGAGATGACATCGCCGTCAGGTACTTTTCTAAAGACACTTTGAGCTGCTGTGTGTGTTTGTGTGTTTGGGGAAGGTTTGAGTTTCCGCCGCGTGAGAAATGCGCGCGGATCGCTGCGAGCGCGTGTAAATGACATCCCTCATATTTTTCTCTTTTTTCCCCGCACAGATACGTCACGACGGATCAAACAGCTACCGTTTGATGCAACTCGGATGCTTGGAATCTGTGGCCAACTCGTCTGTCGCTTACTCTTCATCGTCTCCGCTTACATATCCAGCTACCGGAACCGAATTTGCCTCCCCGTATTTTCCCACGAACCACCAGTACACGCCCTTACACCACCAGTCCTTCCACTACGAGTTCCAGCACAGCCACCCGGCCGTGAACCCGGACGCGTACTCGTTAAACTCTCTCCATCACTCGCAGCAGTATTACCAGCAGCTCCATCACGGCGAACCGGCGGACTTCATCAACCTTCACAACGCCCGTGCGCTCAAGTCCTCGTGCCTGGACGAGCAGCGGCGGGAACTGGGCTGTCTGGACGCGTACCGCAGGCATGACCTGTCAATCATGAGCCACGGCTCTCAGTACGGCATGCACCCCGAGCAAAGACTGCTGCCCGGGGCGGGTCTGGGGCTGCCGCCACCGGGGGCCGATGACCTACAGGTACACCTCACCGGCGTTCTACCGTTCAAGCACAAAACACACACACTCATTGTGTCACCATCGTGAAGTTGACGCCTTCAGGGATGTTGTATTATAGTCACTTTCACTGCCCGAACAGAAGAAATGATTGCCCGAGGGCTTGGGGCAAAAAAAACTTAAACATCCGGAGAGATTGGGGAAAAAATCTAGGCCGAACGATCACTTTTTTTCGGCCTTTTCGATTTCGCACAAATTCATTTAATATTAGTATTTCGAAATAAAATAAAATAACGGGATACAACTCAACGAAAAAAATAGTCTGTGTATAGGCTGAGTGCATTAATCTCCAACACGTGAAACAAATTAAAATAAAAATAAAACGTTTGGACGCACCATATTTCAGTTGGTTTAACTGGCGGATTTTACATATTTAATATAGTGAATATTGAGAAGTCTGAATTCGGCCGCGCGTATGTCGGGCCTCGCCGCTGTAAAGCCGCGGTTTCTTTTTCCTCTGTTAAAAGGCGGATTAAGGGCTTGAAAAGGTGCGAACAAAAGGCAAATCCTCCGCAGTAGAGCACCGTAGTTTATCCAATTTAGGACTTAATGTCAATCAACTGGTTATTTATGCACAGACATCTGAAACAGCTCAAGTTTAACTAGTGAGTCAAAAATATGTTAAGATCAAAATAATGGTTCTTTAAAAAAATATGCGACAGTGAAATTTAATAGATAAAATATTATAGGCCTATGCATTTGACAGAAAATATTTTAGCTAGCAGGTAATATTTTAGATATTTTGTAATAGTAGGCTAGGCCTATTGATAGCAGCGGCATCATCTCATTTATAGAATTAATAAGGGAAATTATAATTTAAAAAAATAGAGCTTTGCGGAATATGAATAATATAAATATGTGAAGTAAATATATAGCCTAGATGCACTTTTTATTGCTTTGACTAATAGTATATATATATATATATATATATATATATATATATATATATATATATATATATATATATATATATATATATATATATATATATGTATATTAGGCCTCTAACTGTTGCAAAATTAATAATAGGCCTAGTAATATTTTTTAAATAACTTGGCCAACATAACTTCTAAAACAATACATCCTTTGTTTTCTATTTAATTGTAGCCTACTTCTAAATGTAATTTAATACCATTTTAGCAGTTGCAGTATTTTATTATAAAAACATTGCAGTATATAATTTTGTGCATGGTTTAGCGGTAGAAGTTCAGGCGTGCTCAAAACAAAAATAGTCAAGCTTCATTTTGGTATTGCTGTCGCGTGTTCAGACACACACAAAAAAAGGCCCACAGGAGAACAGACGCAAACACAGAAAGCGACACATACGTCCCGTGAAAAGGTTTTGGACCTTTCTTTTGGTGCTGAAAGAACCCGTGCGCTCGGTGAAGGCCGCGGAACAGATGCGGGCAGTCTCGTGCGCACAGGCGCATCTTTGAGCCGCTAAACAGATTTGGCACGCGGAACAATAGAAGCTGCCGCACCTTTAACACGCACACGCGTAATTTATGCCTGATCCGACGGGTTTGTATATTGATTTTATAATCACTTTAACTGCGGGGAAAAGAAAAATAGAGCAGGAGTTTGTTAAAGGGTTACAAGAGCACGCCAGTATGGTGTCAGTATGGATGTGAGCGTGTGTGGGTGAAAAATGTGCATGTGTGTGAATGAATGCGTTTTTTTCTTTTTCTTTGAATGTGTGTGTGTGTGTGTGTGTGTCTGACTTGGCCTCCAGACTGGTCGTGGCTCGTGAGACGGATTAACTCTTTTCTTTTGATGCAATCCTGTGTTCCTTTGGCTGATGACATCACTGATAAGAGAAAATAAAATAATAATCTGTTCGTTTGACATTACAATGTAACAGGTTCCGTTACCGCGGCAGTTTAACTAACCACGTGGTCTGATCAACGTGTCATTATATGCCTTGCCAAACACAAATACTGATCACAATGTCTAAGATTATTTCATTATTGATGATCAACTTCATATATGTTTTTGTGTGTAGGGCTCAGTGGACGCGCAATGCGGACTCGTGTTAAATGGCCAAGGAGGAGTGATCCGGAGAGGTGAGGTCACAAAAGAGAAGCACACATGCACTGGTCTTTCTTGTTTTTCCTCTTCCCTTTTGCACTGTAAAAATATTTTTAGAAGTATTAAATAAAACAAAGTAGCATACAGGAGAGAAAAAATGCCTACTCACTTTTTTAGCACTTTGAGATTTTGTTTAATATAAAGTGCATTATAAATAAAATTTATTATTATTATTATTACTCTTTGGGTCTTTCAAAAATTAACTTTTAATTTATTTTTAAATCAACTGCCAGTTCTTTGTAATTTTTGTGTGAAATTTACTTGCAATTTCAGAGTGAAAATGTTAGTGAAATGTTAGCTATTTATTTCAATGACGTCAGCGTGTCTTTCAAATGATTTTAGTCTTTTATAATAATAGAAGACAAAAATAAATACGGATATTATAGCCTATTGCTATATAATTGCTTTCCAGTGTCATGACAGTGATTTAAAATTTTAGCATAAGCATTTTCATTTCAAAATACAATTTAAGGTTATTGTTATCCCCCCCCCAAAAAAAACACAACCCCCCCCCCCCCCCAAAAAAAACAACAACAACATAAATATATAAAAATAAAAACATTATAGCTTACCGAAAAACAAATAGTAGCCTAACATAAATTGTGGGAAATATATATATTTTTTTAGTTTGTATTTTAGTAGGAAGAACTCAAAAGGAATTGCATTAATGTGAATCTCAATCAACAGGCCTATAATACTCTCATTGTTGTAGCCTCTTAAATTTAAATTATGACGTGTGCATAAATAAATACAACAAAGAAATAATAAACATTTCAGTATCGGGAGGCATAATTCATTTGGCTACATTAAATAAATATTGTATTTACAAATTGATGCAAACTTTTTTTTAATTTGATGCTTTATTTATGCTCAAGCAAAAAGGCGCAAATTTATTATTCCAATAGTTTTAAGGCAAATATCAGGTAATTTAAGATTATTTATTTATTTATTATTTGGGGATTTTGATGTCACCATAGACTTTTTTTTAAGTGTATTACTTGTATGGAAATTAATGTTATATTTTGTCTTGTATGTTTAGTATTATTGTGTATTTGCTCAGTTTTTTTCTATCTGACATATAGTAACTCGGATTCAAATTGTTTAATTAATTAGTTAGAGAAAGCACAATTAAGGCACTGTAGGCTATATTGTTCAGACGTTCAAACCCCGATAAAACACATTTCTCAAGGTCATTCTCCGTGGACAGACAGTCGAGATCCTCTCAGAAGAATTCCTCTAGCTATTCTTCTCTGTCTGCCGCTGTATTTTGTAAAACCGCGAGTCTTGTGTGGAGGAATCGAATCGTGTTCACGTTTCGTAATATTTTTCTTAATATCATTCGCATCTTTGTCTGTCTCATCAAAGCAGCAGCGGATCGACACACATGTGGAGTTTGCCATAAAGCGAACGGTGTCTTGGGCGCTTAATTTTTAATAAACTCTGTCTAGGTGTTGGGCTCGCCATCACTTCCAGTTAATGGTGTGCAGGATTTAGCCGCGAGCTCCGCCGCTCCAACCATCACAACCAATAATCATTGCTTTACCTCGCGCTCCGGTATCGATAGCTTCTCGCGCCTCGGGCGCACGCTTTGATATGTTAATGCCGCGCGGCTCCAAATTCAGTGGAGATCATATTAATGTTGTTCACACTGACTGCAGCTTTGGCTTCGTTGAATATTCAGATAACCTTTTTCAAAAGAAATCACTCAAGAAACGAGGATCCTACTTAGAAAAGTCGTCTGTGTTTTAATCATGATTATCCCTCTTAGCTTTCAGGAATTTGATCAAGCTTCACCCCGCCTTTAAACGCACGCGCGCTCACACACACACACACACACACACCGTGCATCTTTCTCGTCTGTGTGCGCGCGCGCTCACGCGAGTGTGTGTGTTTTGGGTGCTGGGTGATGAGCGTAAACACACACCACCGCTACAGTTGAAATAGAAACAGAATGACATTTGGCCTATGTCTTTTTTTTCTTTAATTTTCGTGGCAAACTCGCAAAAAGCGCTTGATTCGCTTTGTGATCGCTCGCGCGCTGCCTCGGGCTACTCTCCCTCGCGCTTAAATACCCGCTATCGCCTCTGGGCCCGGCGCGCGCGACCAGACTACCGGCAATAGCTCTTTTCAATTGCCCTTGGCAACATAAAATACAAACTACTTTGAATCAAAACATTTTGGGTGGAATTAATGTGAAGTGAACTTGCATGCTAGCAGAGATCTTGGGTTTGTCAGAGCGCTTTAGGGTGACTGATGAGGAGCAGGTTAGAGGCCCACTAGCCAGAAAAGCCCTTCAGGAACACACACACTCACACTTAAACACAAATACACACACGTGGCTAAATAAGCTAGCAGACCCATTGATTCCCGCTCTGTCCGAACATGTCATTTATAGACCATAAATGGATCTACCTATAATATGGATTTGACATGCAAAGCTTAATAAAAAAAAATGAACATAATTGTTCATACAGGTAATTGACTTGAAATACTTTGGGAAGTTGGAATGCTTTAGCTATTGCATAAAAAAAAAATTTCAGTTTTAGCTCGTTTTATGAGCGCATTTCATGACTATGGAATGTTTTCACTTTTTAAAAATTAATTTGTCACACTACATTACCTTTTATAATCAACTATGAAGCAAAAAGATGATTAAAAAACTTAAACTGCGTCTGAGCCCAAATGTCTTTTTATAGCCTACCTCCCTACAGTGCACATGTTAAGTTATATATATATATATATATATATATATATATATATATATATATATATATATATATATATATATATATATATGTGTGTGTGTGTGTGTGTGTGTTAGGTAGATGTTAACCATCAACCACCCATATACATCTGCACCGCTTCAAAATAGTTGTCTGTAGCAAAATAAAAGCGTTATGCATTGATTTCTTTTCAGCGATCTGAAGCTTTATTCAATTTCTGGTGGTTTTTCTCGTTTGCGCTCACAAACAGAACAGGCCATAACCGCTGCCGGTCATTTGTGAAGGTTTGACATGTTGTCTGTTGTTGTGTACAGGTGGCACGTGTGTAGTGAACCCTACAGACCTGTTCTGCTCAGTTCCAGGAAGACTTTCTCTTCTCAGCTCTACCTCAAAGTACAAAGTCACCATCGCTGAAGTCAAGCGCCGCCTGTCTCCTCCAGAGTGTCTCAATGCCTCACTGCTCGGTGGGATATTAAGAAGGTAAGAGACCCGCTTTTAACACCTGAAACTCGGAATGAACGTTTGGCATTTTGGAAATACTACATGTTAAAGCATCAAAATCAGTGCTGCGTCTGTACACAAGTCCAATGTTAGCTGCGGTCAGTCACAATGCTCCTTTTGTATATGTACACTCTAAAAAAAATAGTGGGTTTAAAACAACCCAAGTTGGGTTGAAAATGGACAAACCCAGAAATTGGGTTTTAACCCAGCGGTTGGGTTAAATGTTTGCTTAAAAAATCCCAATCGCTGGGTTAAAATAACCCAATTTCTATGTTAAAGCAACCCAATTGCTGGGTTTGTCCATTTTCAACTCAACTTGGGTTGTTTTTAACCCAGCATTTTTTTTTAGTGTAGTTCACTGCAAAACAATGCAAGACATCTGAAAGCAACAGAAAGAGGAAAAATAGATGGGACATGGAGTCCTGGACACTTAATCTAGAGATAAAGAAGAGAATGTGGCTGTATGTGTGTGTGTGTGTGAGAGAGAGAGAGAGATGGAGAGGGAATGAGAACAGTGAAGCTGAGGCTCCATTATTGATGAGGGACACAGACTGGAGAGCAGAAATGAGGCCAGTGACGAGAAGAGAGGAGAAACACACACACACACATACATTCACTCACTCATTTTTAAACACACAGGACAGAACATCCTGTTAATGCACAGGTTCATTAACGCCTGCAGAAACACAAGAATCAGCAGCAGAAATGTGAAAGGAAAATGGCTTGATATAGAATTGCGTGTGGCGATGAATGAGCCAAATAAGCACTGGGATCCAGTTTGGTCCTACATTTTGTAGTCATTGAAAAATGTAAAGACTGGATTTAGTTGTCACACAGCTACAGTTCTCATGTGCTCACTTAAGAATGTAGGTTTGTAGAGTGTTAAGGTTTAATAATGCAGAAGTGCTTTGGGAAAATAAAGAGTGGATGAGAAGGACATGTGGATATGAAATGTGACATGCATTGAAGCAAGTAAGTGTGTTGCTGATGGACTTTCTCCATCTGTGTGGGTCAGGGCCAAGTCAAAGAACGGCGGCCGGTGCCTCAGGGAGAAACTGGACAGGTTGGGACTCAATCTCCCAGCAGGCCGCAGGAAAGCGGCCAACGTCACGCTGTTGACCTCTTTAGTGGAAGGTATGGATTCATTGTGCTTTTTTCCTATTAAAAATGCTGCTTGTTTATTTGTTTCGATGCTAATTTAATTCTAGACGTTTTAATATCTGTTTTTTAAAGCATTTTTGTAACTCGTCAGGTGGTTTGCCTTGATATCTGAGCATGTATTTCAGATAAGCATCTGGTTGAGTCTCTTTATTTGTGTTGATTGATGAGATCTGTTATGATTGAAACACACAAATCTATTGTACCATAAAAGAAAAAGCCTGAAGTATTTTTAGTCTACAGACATAATTTTTATTACTCAAGGGACGTTCAAAATGAATTCGATGGTATGAGACAGATTGATGCAACATCTATGCAATTTTTAGGCAGCATTTAGAAAATGAACTGATTTCCGAGCTTCATCTTTCCTCCTCTGTGTGTGTGTGTGTGTGTGTGTGTGTAGGGGAAGCGCTACATCTGGCTCGGGACTTTGGTTACACCTGTGAGACAGAGTTTCCCACTAAAGCGGTCGGGGAGCATCTCGCCCGCCAGCACACGGAACCAAAGGAACAGAACGCTCGCAAGAAAATGGTGCTGGCCACCAAGTAAGACGGCAACTCTTCAGTGCTTTCAGCCAAATCTGTTTACTCTTAATGGACAGACATTTAAATGAGACCTTCATCTGCACCAAAATGAGTTTGTCTGTCCACTCTTAAAAATAAAGGCCATTTTGGAGTCTTTTTTCTTAATCAGATGAACACTAAAGAACCTCACAATGGATGTTAAAGATGGAACTATAGATGCCGGCAAAGAGCCTTTGTTTTTAAGAGTGTATATATGAACTCATCTTCAAAAACAGATGCAAAACCGCACCGTAGAGAATTAGATCTGGGAAAAGGTTTTTCAGCGGAGGATGTGTTTACATGCATGTGTGTGACATATGAAAACTAAGATCTCATTAAATCTCCTTTATGCATTACTTATGAGGAATGCCGCTTGCGTATCAATGCATTTCGATATGCGTCCTCGTAACCGCGTCCCAATGGCTTTGTGTTCGCAGGCAGATCTGCAAGGAATTTCAGGATTTGTTAAGTCAAGATCGATCTCCACTCGGTTCCTCTAGACCAACACCTATCCTGGACTTGGACATTCAGAGACATCTAACACACTTCAGGTATAGAGTCGAAACCTGCATGCAAAAATACAGCAGACATACTGTATATGCAAGTATTGTTGTTAATAATCATTTCCCGTTGTCCTCTTTAGTCTAATCACGCATGGATTTGGTACGCCGGCGATTTGCGCAGCTCTTAGCACCTTTCAGACGATCCTCAGCGAAATGCTTAATTATCTGGAGAAACACTCAGCCAATAAGAGCGCAGGAACGCCAGACACCAGCCAGATCAACTCCAACTCGGACAAAACACTGCGCAAAACCAACGAGGCGCCGACGAAGGATGGTAAAATCGAGAAAACAGAATGACTCTGACGCAAGAGTGGCCGCTTTCCCAGTTCCTGATCTGAGCCCTGATGGGCGGGCCTTGTTCAGGGCGTGGCTACTTGGGGCGGGGTTACAGGGTTTTTATTCCATATTCTTTTATTTATACAACTGGCATAACTTCCTATGACCTCAGCTTTCCCTGTATGTACAAACCAGTCATGTCATTCTCACTGCCCAATACTACGCAAAACACAAACTGTTGTCATTATTTTATAAGTTATTAAATAAGTTATTTTGCTTAAAGCTTTTCTGTATGTAATTAGTTTAAATACTGATTTTAAAGATGCAATATCTTTTATTAAAAGACTCACATTCCATTTCTGCCAAGACCTAATTTGAGGTCAGTTTGAGACTGTAAATTATGACAGGTAACTTTCCCTGTTGCGTTAGTTACTGTATATTGTGCATGTTAAACTTTGTACACCATCTGAAACGAACGGACATTCCCCACTGTTGTTCCAGAACACAAACTGTTGACTGCATTTGTAAAAAAAGTTATATATAAATATATAAATTCAATCTTTTCTTGTAGGCTTTGAACTACATATATGAAATAACCCTACATGCAAACTACTGGTGTTCAATAAAGCATATTGCTCAAAGTCTTATATTAACTCACCTGACTGGACTTGAATTCATGTGCTTCCTCTTGAATACAGATCATATTGTATGTGCATTTGCAATGCCACGGTTATGGATTTGACACAGGAAACACCATATCGATTTTCACATAATCACATGTTCTACTTAACCTGCTGAGGCAAAAACTTGTCACTCGCCTGCTTTTGTTCTGTACTCTGGCTGACTTTCCTCTCCTTTTCCTGAGATCTACCTTCCATCAATGAGCCTGAGGACCTTTATTACTGGGTTTAGGTTTATTAGATTTTTTAAATAAACGCTGGAGGAAAGTATTTGCTTTACCTGCCTTACTTACACTTGTAGGCTACTTCATTCACAGATGATGGAAATACAGTGGACTCGTTCAACACTGAGGAAATAATGAATGGAAATAATAACAATGAAGCTGCTAGCTGCACTTGCAGAATCATGATACAGCTAAACTGGATTATTTGCATAAAATTCTTATAATGAGGGAACATATTTAAAATGTAAATAAAGCATTTAGAAAAAAGGCTGAAGTGGGATAAATAAGCACCCAAAGAGCACAGATCATTAACAGCAGAGAAAGACCAACATGCTGTTGCACCAAAAGGCTTTACAAAGTCAATAACTGACTGACAGATCGATGCGAATAAGCTTTTCACAAGATAAAAGCGATTCACATTCATATTCACACTTTTTTTATGTAGGAAACCGTTGTCTGATCTCAGTAGTACTGAGGACGTTTCAGTAGCCTAATCAACGTCAACGTTAACGAACGCAGCCTAAAAATCCAAATAACACAATCTTGGGGAAACCCAAACAGATAATTAGCGCATGTACTGTTTACGAGAGTGTTTTTATCAGTTTGGGCTGTTCTAATGCAAAGTTCCGCTTCAACTCGACCTAGTTTAGGCGCTAAGCAGGCTAGCATAAGTAATTAGCCTACATGTTCAAAACGTAAAATGCAAATGAAAAGGCTAACGTTACTCAAAACCAAACAATTAGCTTTAATCTATCAATATTCAATGTTTTAAAGAAACACGTCCATTCTGAGAATAAATCATTTCTCAAGCGATCGAGTTATAATTTTCCAAGCCAGAGATTTTGAGTTTAATAAATCATAGTCTAATATAATCTAGGCCTACGCCACTTTATTCAGATAAAACGAAGGTCTAAATATATTCTTAAGCATAGCCTACGCTATTGATGATACAAAGAAGGTAAATTATTGTTGTTGTTGAAACCAAGCAGACTAATTAGACTTACCGTAGCATATGATAATGATTTCTGAAGGATCATGTGACACTCAGGTATGATCACAGAAATAAAAAATGACACTTTATATATTCACATAGAAAACAGCTGATCACACTGGGGTAATATTTCACTGATTTATGATCTAATATGCTAGGCTACATTATTTATTTATTTATTTTAATTAATTTTTTTTACAAATATAATAATAGCTATTATTAGTATATTAGTAGGCTATGCTAATATTAATTCTATTTTCATATTCTACTTCGTGAATAGGCTAGATTTTAGAGGTGAGGACATCCTGAATATCACCAAAAGGAGTTCCCTCAGAATTAACGGAGAACTTTGAAGGTCCGATGGTAACGTGTTTGTGCTCATTTATGAGATTATTATTATTTATTATTTATTATTATTATTATCATTATTATTATTATTAGCCTATTTTTTATTTAAAAACATTTATTATTATTATTATTATTATTATTATTATTATTATTATTATTTTTATTTTTATTTATTTTATTTTTTATTTTTTATTATTTTATTTTTTTTATGTGTGTGTCTGGACGAATCTAAAGCCTCCTCTGGAGTCTGGATTATGTGTATCATTGTTGAAGACTTTCTGCCTTCTTCTAAAGGTCTTTATCGTGTTACTCGCGCGCCATCTTGTGGCTTGTTTGTGTAATGGCAGTGCGATGCTTGAGTTCAAGAACAGACAAAAATACAAAAATATTGTAGGATAACTTTTACATTATATTTTAAAAAGCAACGTTTATTGTTAAAAATTCTAGAATAGAATTGCTCATATAGGCAATATTTTATATTTTTACACATTTAGTAAAAATGTGCACACCTTAAAAAAACAAATATTTAGCTACAAACGATAGGCTAATTTTGTTTGTCATTGTTTGATATTCTCAGATATGACAAACTTATTTTCTATCATGCCAGAGATGCGTTTGTGTGCTCGCTGAGAATTTTAATGTGTGGTTTTGTTTCAAATTTAAATCAGCGTCTGTGCAGAATGAGCCTAGTTTCTCTCAAACTTCGACATCTGTCATGGCCTCTAGACATGCCCTGAGTGAGTGTGTGTGGGTCTGGCACTCTCTCTGTGGCAGCGGGGCTGCTGAAACATTAATCGCAGATTATTTTCACTCATCCATACGTCAGGCAGCATCTCAATGGCCAATGCAACAGATCTGAGAGCACTTGAAAGTGGGTCAAGATCACTGAGCTCAGTTAGTCTCACAGTCTCAGGGAAGAAAATGTCCTACAGTAGCCTACACATTTAATTTCACATTTAATTAATTCTGGAAAACATTAGGAGATGTAGCAAAAATGCAAATCAATTGTCAGTAACAAAAAATTCCCAATTAGAAAACGGTGTATTTAGTGACCAAGTGACCCCTTGTGCAGAAAGGAGGAATTGTTCCCTATTTAGATGGAGAGAAACTTTGTCTTCCTGTCTGCAGCTGACGGTCATGGTCATGCTGACATCTTAGTATGTTAGTAAGTACATCAATTCCTCTGATCTTTAGAAGCAAGATTATTGGTTAAATTACATAGCACCGAATATAATAAACCGGAATAAAATAGGTTTGTCAATTACAATCATATTTTGTTTGTTTTGCTGTTTCATAAATAGTTTTGTGTTGCACACCTAACAGTTTTATTGTGACCACTTTTGCTCACTAGGCTACCTAATAGCCTACCTAAGATCAACTTGCAACTCATCTTTTTTTATTATTTTTTATTTTACTCATCTCAAGCGTCTTTTTTTATTTTATTTTTATAACAATGTTCGGTAGCTTTTCAGATTTTGTTTAATAATAAAAGAAGAAATGTTCACTGAAGTAAAAACGTATGGTCCGTTTCTAGCCTAATCTAATTTATATTTTCTTAGAAAAATAAATAAATAAATAAATAAATAAATAAATATAAAAAAAAGATTTTTAATTGCAAGAACTTTTGGTTTAAAAACTTTTTGTCCGCGATTTCAGGTAAGCTTTTACCTTTTTGCCTAATCTTAGTCTTTGTGGTGTGTGTGTGTGTGTGTGTGTGTGTGTGTGTGAGTGTGAGTGTGTGTGTGTGTGTGTGTGTGTGTGTGTGTGTGTGTGTGTGTGTGTGTGTGTGTGTGTGTGTGTGTGTGTGTGTGTGTGTGTGTGTGTGTGGTTTAAACGCAATTTTGCTGAAATGATCCAACAACACGGCACAACGGGGTAAAGAGATGCAAGTGGATTATTTTTTTCTGCATTACCCCCAAAACATTTGATTATTGATCCATGAGTGTAAAATAAGTAAAAACTTAGATGGCTTCAAGGTGTATTCGTGTTTGTTTTCGTTTAATTTGCGTGTTGTTTCATTCATGCCATCGTTCTCATAAAACTACTATAGTTCACAGTACCATGCACGTTAGAAACAGCACTGTTCAGTGAGATCACTTGATTCAGTTTAAAAATATACATATTGTGACTTTTCTCTTATTTTAGCTGACTGTAAGTGTTTGCCTCAAATCTGATTGTGGTTATTAATCGCGCGTTAATGTGTAATTTCAATAAATCCTTTAAAGAAAAGCTTAGATAAAAATGCTTGTCACAATTTATTAAGAACAAAATACTTTCAGTTTTACAATGAAATCGGCATATTTAAAGGGTTAGTTTACCCAAAGATGAAAATTCAGTTTTCATTTACCCTCATAATTGTCACTCCAAACCCGTAAGACTTCCATTCATCATCGGAAGACATTTTTGATGAAATCTGAGAGCTTTCTGTCCCTCCATTGACAGCTCAACCAGTTTGAGCTTTAAAAAGTTCAAATTAGAGATTGTAAAACTAATTCTTGTGAATTGCTCATAAAACGAATACAATTTTCTGAAGATACTTGGTCGCTTTATATGATGAATATATTCAATTTAAGGGTTTTACATAGGCTATAAACATTCAAAACGTTCATGCACTGTAAAAAAAATATATTTTTACATTGTTTTAACTTCTCAAAATAAGTTAAGAAAGTTTTTTTTATATGTTAGGCTATACAAGATGTAACTAGTTTTTAAAGTAAGTTTAACATAATCTAAGTTGAAATAACATGAACATCCAAGTCGATTGTACTTAAAAAAAAAATATATATATATATATATATATATAGGCTGTGACTTTTTTTACAGTGTGCATGTTCGCTTGACGAGCGACAACCAATGAGGTTCATTCTCAGAACAGCAGGTTTGAGCTTCAACAACAACCAGTGAACTTTGTTCTTGGCAGGTCAACCATGTTTGGCTGAGCTTCTGTTTATGTTCGCTGGTGAATGTTTATGTGAATAAAAGCCTAAATTAAATCTGTCCATCATATAAAGCGATTGAGTCTCTTCAGAAAATTTGGACAAAACTGCTTAGTTCATATGGATTAGTTTTACGATCTCTTTGAAGCACCAAAGTAGGTGGCTGTCAGGGACGGAAGGCTGTCAGATTTCATCAAAAAGATTTTCATTTGTGTTACAAATATGAAAGTCTTACGGGTTTGGACATGAGAATGTGTAATTCTTTAACTGGAAATCCGTTTGTTTATGCTACGGTGTCCGTCTGAGTCAAGAGTATTCAAGGGGCGGAGCTTGCAGGTGTGCAATAGAGGCAGAGCAGGGACCAAACTCTGCAGGAGCTGGATTGAGCACCGCGGATCTTTTGGATTATTTTTCAGAAACAGTAGGCTTAGCATCGTGGTTATAACCTACCTACATACAGTTTGGTAAAACCGTTTGACCGCAGCTCAAAACCTTTGAAACGTTTGTTAGTCAAAGCCTCAACCTGAAATGTGCTTTTTGTTCTCTTTTTAAGATGGCTACTATTTGTTTGACATTGTCCAGCAGGTGGCGCGCTGGACTGACTCTGCACCTTCACTGAAGCATCTGAATGGGTCGAGTAGGCCTGTATCAGAGGCAGCTGTGGCCATTGGCTGCGAGGTAATGTTTGCTTACAGCACTGACAGAAATCTGATATTTGTAGCGAAACACTGAGCAATCTCGTTTCACTTATTCAGTTGAATAAACTGCTTATAGGCTGGTTAACCCCAGAGTTTATTTGCCATTTTCAACTGTTTGTATATGGGGTGAATTCAGGAATTCAGATTGGGACATGTTTTTGCCATCGAGAAAAAGTGTCACAATCAACTGAATTCACATATGGGTTGGCTTTTAAAAGTATATAGGCCTATATTAGGACTACAGAACTATTAGAGGTTTTGGTTTGATACTTTTTATTCAGTTTCCTTTAAATTCCACGTTAACACGTTGACTCTGTCCTGTAAAATGGCAGACTGCAGCGTTTGTTAAACGTTCACTTCATTTGCAGTTGATGATGGAGCTGGAGTCTCAGCGAATCCCCCCGCAGCAGCTTTACATACAACCCAAAGTCAACACACTTAACATTAGACATTCACTGTATCAACGCCGCCACAGCACACACGCAGACGAACACTGAAAGGGAATCGGTGATTTTTCTATGAGCTTTACGTTTTCAGTGAGTGAGTGAGTGAGCGAGAGAGAGGGGGAGAGAGAGTTGAGATCTTCACTCTTCACATGAATGCACTCGTTATACAGGGATCAGCGCGCGAACATGCTGTGGAAACTGGTGGAAAATGTCAAGTATGAAGATATATACGAGGTAAAGAGAAGACAAACTGCATCCGCATCTGTGTGTTTTTTTATTGTATGATTTATTTACATAACGACACACAAAAAAATCCGTTGCATTTGGTCGTGATTTTTATTTTTATTTATTTATTTTACAATGTAATGTCTATTTTTTATGCTGGTTATTGCAATAATGAAAAAAAAATATGTCAAATTATAAACGTTTGATTTAAAATTATTCAGTTATTTTTACTTAATTCGGTCTTTTCTCATTTCTTGTAGGCTATCCATTTAGCAAACAGACTATGCTACTTCATTTCCTTTACATTTTTATTTGTTTCTAGCTGAGTTTTTAATATTATAACTTAGTAAGCCACGTAATTAATACAATTTGAATTAAAGAAAAAAAAATATAGGCATATATATATATATATATATATATATATATATATATATATATATATATATATATATATATATATATATATATATAATATTATTTTTTATTTTATTTTTTACATCGGGGCACGCTTTTACACATTTAGTATTGTTTTTTATGTATTTAATGAGATATTTAAGAGTTAAAGTATTAGCATAAAAACAGAAGAAAAAAATCTTAATCATTATATGCACTGAAAAACTTCTCGCATTATTTTCTTGAGACTATAGATGTATTAATAAGAGAATCGCATCCCGAAAAGGAGAGGACGCAGAGTCACGCGTGGGAGTCCCGTGGATTCCCCTGAATGATCTCGAGCTCGTGGGAGAGACTCGTGGTGGTTTTTGGAAAAGCCTCGCGGGATGCCGACCCAGAGAGTCACACATGGCTTTTCTCTCACAGTCACCGTCACGCGTGTAATTAAACACTTCGACCCCAGCCCGTGAAATCGACCATAATACGAGCTGTTTAATGGGGCACCATTAGTGGAGGACTTTAAAATGTCACCCGGTACAAAAACTACCTTTTTAAACCTGTTTCTGCTTCTTTCTTTTTTTTTCGTACTTTAACCATTCGGACATTTATGTAGCCCATACAGTTTAAACCGCGATGATGCATCGAAAGTGCTTTAACTTCACGGTAACTGCACTAATAGCCTATGTTAATGTTGCCGTGTGTGTTAAAGACCTAGGCCTGCTTAAACACTCATGCACGTGTTGTGATGTGAAACCATGGAATTATAAGAGCATATATGGCTAGTGCGTGTTGCCTATAAAGGCTCTTTCGCCCAAATTGAGATTTTTAATTTAACATGGCTTTTTTCAAACTCAAGGAAGTGTCACCCTTAATGGTGGAATCTGAATGTGCTTTTGTGGGTTTTGGGATGGTAAGGCTCTGAATAGCTATAGTTATAGTGATGTAGTAGTTATAATGCATATTAAAGTGTAGTGCTTGTGAAGGAGGCCTCTGTCCATCTGCCCTGTTCAAAGCAGCTGATTCCGGAGATTCGTTTGTTCTGGCTGGAGATAAATGGACTCTGCACACGCAACAATAACATAAAAGACAACAATAGCCAAAGAAAGAGGTCTGGACCCGTGCATGCCGGACCTCAAACAGAGAGGGGAATAAAACAGAGCACGAGTGTTTCCTCCTCCTGAATGAACGTCACTTACAGCAGCAGCGCCTTCACGCTCCGCTGCTCCCCACTGCTTTAAGTATTCCCGCAATATTAGCGGAGTCATGAATAACAATTATTCTGAGGAGGTGTAGCGAGGCGAACGGACGGAGCACTGCGCACTCTGGATCAGAACGCCGGATCGGGAAGAACGCAACCGAGACCTGGAGCAACAGGGTCCTCCAGGAGAAGTCATTTGAGCTGAAAAAAGTCATTTCTCTCCGCGCGTTGTCATGAGGAGTTGAGAACGGAGCGCGTTTCTTCAGGCGAGAGCGTCTGTCGTGCTGTCGCGTGTCTCTCTGCTCTCCGCGAGCTCCCGTTTTTCCGCCCAGATGTTAGTGCACACGTATTCCTCCACGGTGAGTCTAACGCCAAGAACATTCTTTATTGTTAAACGCACCGTGGGAAAGGCGGTGTGTGGCTTTTACTGATTAAGGGTTGATGCGGCTTAGATACTCGTTCGCCCCATTTGTTTGAGATGTTTTGAGGAGTTACTAACACCAGTGAGAAAATACAAATATTTTGAAAGCTTATGTACTTTATAGGATCACCGATACGTTGCTAATATCCTTTCAATATTGTTGGATACGACCCAGTAGCCTCACATCCAAAAAGTTAATTTTATTTTTCGAATATGTTAGAGAACTGTTTGCATAGGTTGGCTTGTAATCGTGTGTATTCTTTTCTCGTTTGAAGGACCGCCATGATGGGGTACCGAGCCACAGTTCCAGACTGTCCCAGCTGGGTTCGGTCTCTCAGGGTCCGTACTCCAGCGCTCCGCCGCTCTCTCACACACCTTCCTCGGACTTCCAACCGCCGTACTTTCCCCCGCCGTACCAGCCGCTGCCGTATCACCAGAGTCAGGATCCGTACTCACACGTCAGTGACCCGTACTCTCTGAACGCTCTTCACCAGCCCCAGCAGCACCCGTGGGGCTCCCGACAGCGGCAGGACGTGGGCGCGGAGAGCGGAGGTTTACTGCCGCAGCCTCGAGCCTCTTTACCGCAGCTCTCGGGTCTGGACCCCCGGCGGGACTACTCGGCCGTGCGCCGACCGGACGTGTTGCTCCACTCCACACATCACGGGCTCGAGGCGGGGATGGGAGACGGTCTGTCCCTTCATGGCCTGGCGCACGGCATGGAGGATGTGCAGGTTGGTTATGATGTTTGATTTTTTTTTTTTTTGCTTGGACAACAACCTCTTATTTTGTCTGGGATAGAAACGACGTGAAATTGCACAATATTTGTTTCTTTTACAGTTTAGATGAACTAATAATTTGATTTAACAAATTAATTTAGTTTTGATTATTATCTTGTAGCCTACTGTTTTCAATTATGACAATTCCCTGTATTTTCAGGGCCTGTTAAGAATTTTCAGTGAGATGTTAGCTAAATATTTTAACAGATTTAATTATTTCCCGAACAATAGCCTATAATTTGAATAAAATGAGTCCAGACTTTCTTTAGCATCATATATAGCAGTAGCTTAATATTTAAAATACAGCAAAGGCTTGCTTGTTATTAAATAATTTGCTGTCGTAGTAAAGACATTTTTGTGTTTTATTTTTACGTTATAAATAATAGGCTACTTAAAATAATTGCAGTGAGGCCTGGGTTAAGGAAACTGGTAACTGAAAAGTATTGTTGTAACGAAAAATGAGAACATTATAAACGTTAAGGCTTCGTCGACTGGATTCACATTTCTAACCGCTGTTTTTGATCAATATATCTCTGCACACATCATGTCTAATTTCGTCAATTGACAAGTTTCTGGGTAATATACATTTTAAGCCAATGCCTGTCCCCGTTCAGTTGACTGGATAATGACTGTCTGACTCTCTTCCTAAAATAATTATAAAACGTGCTAACTGACATCTGGCTTTTTTTTGTTTTTTTCTCAGAATGTTTTATTTTGTTTCTATCAAACCCAGGTTAGTTTACGTTTCCTGACTTGATGCCATTAAGAAATCAAATTAAATGTAAAATGTGAAATTCAGACAACTTAAATGTAAAATATGAATTCTGGAAAAATTGTTTAGTGAGAACAATGGTATGAGACCTAAACCTAATTTAAAAAGCAAATTTTCAATTGCTAATGTTCACTATTTGGATAATTCTCCCCCCTCCTCCCCCGGACTTTATTTTCATTTTTTAATTTGTATTTTCTATAGCCTAGCCTAGCCTACAAAAAGAAGGTCATTCTAAAGTTATCTGAAATTATAAAGCTTAATTTTCTGTAGCTTTTGTTCAAATGTTAAATGCTTTCTCATATTACCTATTTATTTTTAGGCTCTGGAGGACATAAACAGCGGGATGAACATCCTGGATCAATCAGTCATTAAAAAAGGTAAAATTGCTGAAAGAATTATAGTAGGCTATTTACGTTAACGTGATCATTTCACGTTTTTCAATTATAATCAGCACCGAAAACGAGCTGATATAAATGAAAGCTGTTTTATGGATTTAGGGCAACAAGTCATTTCAGGTGAATACACCTTGCCACGCCCTTTTACGCATGCGCTGAACCACATCTGGTATTCAAATGATGTCACCTGCCTATTATCTTAGGTTTGGGCGCCCAGTCAAAGCAAGTGGAATTGGAGGCCATTGAATATTATTTCTGGAATCAAACTTTAAAATCAAACTACAACGAATTTAGAAAGAAATGCAACCCTTGTGGCATAAGCTGTCTCTTTTATTTTATTCATATGCCCATAACGCAGTAGGACACATTCCAGATCTAGTAGGCTACATTTTCTTGGAGGAAAACAGGAAACATGTCTGTGTAAAAGCGACATTTCAGCACCACTTTGTTGACATAATTTCTCCTCGGAGGTTTTGACATATTTACTCTGAGATAAGGCCTTCATGCAGTCATAAGAGCTCCAGCAACACTCCCTGGGCTCGTGTTAATATTTGTCCGTTATGAGGGACGTTTGCCGGTAATTTAGTTAACGGAACACGGGCCTCCCAGAAGAGACGGCCTTTAAGTGGCCGCTGTGATGGATGGTTTTGTGAGCGCAGATCTCGTGAGCTCGTTTAGAGCTCGTTTTCTCTATTATCCCCTGTAGAGATCTCCGCGGGCTCGAGCGCTCGTTACCCCATTAGCGCTTAAGTTAGACGCCCTTTGACGGTCAGCCTGCGAGAGTGTGCGGGGTTAATGTTATTAGCTCGTGTCCATCATCACCAATCGATAATACAACAAATGAGCAGAGTATAGTGTTGAAATGCCAATATGGAAACAAAAGCTGATAGTGTGAGTGAATTTGGGGGAAATAGTGTGACTTTTGTGCCTGACGGGTTTTGTGAGTGGAATGCTAGAAACTTAATCACTGCTGGACCATTGGGGGAAATCACCATTCCTTTTCAATATAATTCCGTTGATATAGATTACAGACAGTTGGCAACATACTTAAATAACACCATTCATCGTTAATTAAATAACAATAATACCTGTATAGGCTTCCCGTGCTTTGCTTTCTATTGTAGGCTACACGTGGAATTAGCGTATGAAAGCAGGAGCACGCGCTGGCAGCTCAGGGCGCGCGCGGTGTGACCCTGACCAGCCGAGGGCTCGAGCTCACGGCACTTTCATGTGCCAAGATTTTACATTGCATAATATTCTCACGGGCATGTGCTGTCTGTAAGTCTAGACATTGTTTTAAAATAGTGGGTAGCCGATGACCTCTTGTTTTATCGCTGCCGTCATTTTGCGAAGTAGGCTATGTTAGTTAAAGTGGTCAACATTTCCCAGAAAATGAGTAGGACTATAACGTTATATTAAAGGAAGTAGCTCAAATTTCTGTTTGATTCTCTCGCACAGTTCCAGTTCCTCACAAGAGCGTCGCTTCTCTGATGATGAACAAAGACGGTCTAATCGGCGGGATCACGGTGAACGTCAATGAGGTCTTCTGCTCGGTGCCCGGCCGCCTGTCGCTTCTTAGCTCCACATCCAAATATAAAGTGACGGTCGGCGAGGTCCAGCGGCGCCTCTCTCCGCCAGAGTGCCTGAACGCCTCTCTTCTTGGCGGGGTTTTGCGGAGGTGAGAACATTATGTCCGCCAGAATCCACATTATAAGCAGTGTGGAGGTCAATGCATTAAAGACAAAAAAATCTGAAAATCTAATTTTACTTCTGAACATATGACAGTCAAACAGGGTTCTGCTGTTTTCTGACTTAGCAGACCTTTTTTTAGAGTTTTTTTTTTTTAATTAAGCCTAGGCTACTCCTGCCAATAAGATGTCTAATTTTTAATTTTCATGGTGTATTTTTGCTGTCAATCCGTCATTAAACATATGTAATTATCTTTTCTCTGATCAGAGCGAAGTCGAAAAATGGCGGCAGATCACTGAGGGAAAAGCTGGAGAAAATCGGCTTGAATTTGCCCGCGGGGAGACGCAAAGCCGCGAATGTCACTTTACTGACGTCTCTAGTAGAAGGTAAAGCAGGACATCTGATTCTGATTCCCATGTTCTGTTCCTCATATCCCTTTTATTATTATCTGTTTGGGAGTTTATAGGCCATTCAAACAATCACTAATGGAAAACTAGTTCGTTTTGTGTGTATAGTTTTAGTTTAATCCTGGATCTCGAATAATTTTACAATTTAGGCCTACAATTTAGGAATGAACCACAATCATAAAAATGATTTATTGCTTTGAGAGTTTGTAGGCCTATAGCCTAATCTGGTTTTCATATCTTCCTTAATGCACTGTAAAATCACTAAAGCGAAATTTGTAGGCTACAGCTAATTTCATATAATTATTGTTGTGACTGTCTTGTTGATGTTGCATAGCAATTTTTCATTTGGTTAATAGGCTCTCCCTCAAGTTCAGTTCAGTTGCGGCTACTGCTGTAATTTAGTAGCCTATAAAATATTTTATGCGAAAATGTGCAGTAGGCTAGTGGGCTAATTCCTTTTTTTTAGCCTACTATATTGTATTTATTTTTCATTTCCAGGAGAAGCTGTTCATTTGGCTCGGGACTTTGGCTACATTTGTGAAACTGAATTTCCTACAAAGGCCGTGTCTGAATATCTGAACAGACAGCACACAGATCCTAGCGAACTGCACTCACGGAAGAACATGCTGCTCGCCACAAAGTACGTATACATGGCGTGTGTCACAATGTGTTTGTTGCATGTTTACGTGATATTTGTTGCTTTCATTGGAAGCTGGTAACCGCTTGAACGAATGTGTAGCCACATTTGGAGGTGAATGTGGAATCCATCACAGATTGCTGGGGAGTGTGTCGTTTTGATGGCTGTCCGCTTAGTGCCTGGTGCGTTTTGACACGTTTAGCTGGTTTCTAATGAGGCAGTTCAGGCCCAGCAGAAACACGCGTCTCTTATCCATCTCAGCCTGGCACCGAGCTAGAAACTCATTATATTTAAGTGAAATGTTTCAAGTCTTAAAGTGCCAGCTTTCCCCTTGAAGTTTTGCCTAAGGTCATCCCTCCTCCCTCGCCTCTCCTTTCACAGTCTGTCTGTCAAAGTCCCGTCAATCAGCCCGCGCCCCCGCCCCTGCACGCGCCTCGGGCACTCGCGTTCTGTCGCTCTGGAATGAGAGAGCGAGAGAGAGGCGCGCTGCGCTCTCCCGACTGGACAACAAGACTGTTTGTGGTTCTGAGACGCGAAAGCGTATGTGGGTCAAAATCTGACAAGCCCAGACAACTGCAGATGCCGCAGCAGGGCTCTGCAACACTGCCAGTCGGAGGCATTTGAACTGTTTGTCACAAATGACCTTTTAGAGATTGAAGTGTGATCAGATTCTTACTTGAGACTACATTACACCTCAATACACATTACACAAGTACGTCGATAAGAATGACCCACTTTATATTAGGTCGCCTTATCTACTATGTAGTAATATTTTAATTAATAATTTGATACAATGCACTTATTGTGTACATACATGTTATTACATTGTACTTACATTTTAAAAATACCTGCATGTAATTACATCTGTAATTAATTTCTGTAATTACACAGTTGGCACTTCCCTTACACCTAACCCTACCCTTAAACTTACCCTTATCACCACACCTGTCCCTAACTCTACCCGTCTCCCACCTCAATATCAGCAAAAGTGCTTTGCAATACAATTTGAACACAGTAAGTACATTGTACTTATTTTGATATGTAAGTACATAGTACTTAAGACCACCTTATATAAAGTGGGGCCAATTTAATATGAATTCATGTTTTTTCGTCCATTTTCAAAATGAATCAATTGGAAATTGCTTCAACACTGCATGTCTTAAAGAGCAGAAAACATCAATATTATTAAAGGATCTTTACTTTGGTCACAAGTTCCATATTTAAACTTGAAGACGTGGGGAGGTCAAATGTTGAAAGGTCATTAGTATGTCAGGCCATCTGGGCACATGGCAAAAATTCTGACCTTATTTTTTTCCCTATATGATTCCCCAAAGCAAGAGTGGCATGAATATTTAGTGCACTACCTCTTTCAGGAAGTGAAACATGCTGAGAACGGAATATTCCGCAGTAATGACAGATAAAGACACTCTCCCTGTAGACTAAAAGTTAAATTGATGGCTTTATTCTAATTGATGGGCTTTGCTCTCAGAAGCAGAAATATGCAGACTTTGCTCTGAGGATTTAAGCTTTTGTATCTCTTCTCTTATGCATGGACGACAGACTCTGGAGAGTTTCATTTAAAGTAGATTTTATCCTTTTTGTTAAAATAAATGGAAAAATATTTCAGATTTTTTTTTTTTTGTGAGGGGGGTTTTTGGTCACAATTTGGTGATGAAAAATAGGTCCCTAACCCATGATTCCCAAGGACACAACAGAGCTACTGAACTAGCACCATTCCTAACCTCAACCTGTCAGAACACCTGTTTCCTAGTGTCTTCTGATAATTAAGAGTGTCATCATCGTTATTTAACACATACACAAACGTGCATATGAACAGACATTTGTGTTTAGTTTGATCGGTGAGAGTCTGGAATATTGAACATTTTCATTCATTATTTTCTCTTTTTATCAGTTTCATCATAAAAGTCAGAGTGTTGGTAATTTATGAGGGTTTTCAGAGTTGCTTTGCTACTGTGGCTCTTATATTATGTATGAGGGTTCTCCTTTATAATCAATATTTCACACAACGTTAAAAGAATATGTAGATTTATATAAAGAAATAAGTAGGAATATCCATGGCAGTAAGTTGACAGCTTCTGTTGAGGGTTGGCGTCTGTTCGGTTTGACTGTTTAATTCAGCATATGGCTTAAATTCATTTCTTGAAAAATGCATGCTGTAATCCATGAGCGAGCAGGCCGCTTTTTCTTAACTGATACAGAAGATCAAGCACAAACCTTCTGATATGTTCTGATAAATGTGAATGAAGGATTTGTCATGCTCGATGTGCCAGGAAAAATGTCATGACATTCTCTGATTGGATCACAGCCGTGTGGATGGTGAGGGAATTGGATAGGACACAGTTAGTACTAGTGCGACTGTGATTGATCCTAAAACCCATCGGACTCGTCTTGCTATAGGCAGAGCATGTCTAGACCCTACACTGCTCCATTAGCAGATTAGTGTGCATTTATTGGCATTTTAATTTGACATTATTTTCCTACAGAATATGAAATGTAGTTCCTCCAGCGACACTTAACGTGAGACAAGCAACAATACATACAGAAAATTAGCAGTATATCATACAAAAAATGTCCAGACCCCATATTTAATAATGGTGAGCAATATTACAATCTTTAAAGGAGCATTATAACCTTTCCCTCATTAGCCACTGTGAGATAAATAACGGTTCTTTACTGGCATCTATATAATCTCCATAAGGAACCATTAACATCCATGGAACCGTTCCATTCCATAAAACGTTTATTTTGATTATGAATTATTCTTCTCACTTAGAAAAAATGTTAGATTTTTTAGTACCATTGACTTCTTTGGGGAACCAAACATGGTTCTGCTGTGGCTTTGCTGTAAAAAAAAAAAACAAAAAAAACTTTTTTAACCATTTTAAGTGTCTTATGTAAAATGAGAAACATCTTAGATAACTGCATAATACATTCATGTTTAATGGGTTATTTCGTGATAAAGTATGTTTAAGGGCTGCTTAATTCATAAAATGTAATCAAAATAACAAAATGAAAACCAAATTCATAAAATGATCTCATGATACTTGATCCAATGATCTCATAACCTCAAACATGCTCTAAATATGACGTGCTTGACAGAACCCTTTAAGGTGTAGAACCTTTCATTCTACAAGTAAACAAAAATAAAGTTCCTCCAGTGACCTTGTGCATACAAGCAACAATAAACACACCAATACCCACAATACACTCTTAAAGATAACAGTTTCAAAAGAGGGCTTTCACAGTGAGGCCATAGAAGGACCGTTTTTGGCTCCCCAAAGATCCTTTCAGTGAGCAGTTTTTAAAAATAACTTTTCTTAGTGAGAAGAACAATTAATAATCAAAAGAACCTTTTTCCCTATACAGAACCTTTTGTGGAATAGAAAGGTTCCCTGCAATGTTAAAGGTTCCTTATGGAACTATAAATGAGGGTAAAGAACCTTCGTTTTTTAAGAGTGTCCATTACAACGGCTAATGAGTGAAATATTAATAAAGAAACTTTTTCCACTATAAAAGATCCTAGAATTGAAAGGTTCAATGGATGTTAAAACTTCTTTATGGAGTCATAAATGCCAATAACGAACCTTTATTTTTAAGAGTGTACATACAAAAAATGAACAGATAAATAATCAGATATTATATGAATTGAGTTCATTATTACATTGTTGAATGTAAAAACATGCGTTGAATGTAAGGAGCATTATATCTCTTCCACTATGAGACATACAAGATGTAATTGTTGCTCATAAGTGTATTAAACTTCAAATTAGCCTCTTTATTTAAAATCTATAGTATCCAATGAACTCTCTGACCGCCACCTCCGGCGAGATTAGTAATTAAACAGAAATTGTGGCTTGTTTGGAATAATGGAAACTAACAAAAATCTGAGCTTTAACTTTGTCTCTCTTGCGCAAATATTTGTGCTGCTCGGTCCAGTCCATCACTGATGTTACATCCATAGTGTGTGATCTATGACAATGATTCACCATCAAATCCACATATACTTTCCATAATCACAGTGATTCATTACAAATGAAGTTCTTGGTCTGAACACTCATATACAGATTGCAAGCCAAATTTTAAAACACTGAGATTTAACACCTCGGGCAATATTCAGAATAGCTCGTCTATGAAAATGCAAAAAAAGGGAAATGAAAGGGGGAGCAATTTTGGTTGTGTTTCTTTGGATCTCTGGTCTCTGATTTGGATCTTCTCTCTTCTTCTCTTCTCAGGCAGTTGTGTAAGGAGTTCACGGACCTGTTGGCTCAGGATCGCACTCCTTTGGGAAACTCTCGGCCTACGCCCATCCTGGAGCCAGGAATCCAGAGCTGCCTGTCACACTTTAGCTTCATCACGCACGGTTTTGGTTCTCCAGCCATCTGCGCTGCCCTCACGGCTTTGCAGAATTACCTGACTGAAGCCCTTAAAGGCCTCGACAAGATGTTCCTGAACAACCCCACTTCCAACCGACACACACCTGCAGACGGACCCGGCTCCAAAGGCGGAGACAAAGAGGAAAAACACAGGAAATGAACTGTGGAAATACGATATCAAGGAAGGAGAGTCAATGGAGATGTTCAGAGATTCTATAAACTCTAGTTTTATGACATTGCGTTTTACATTCTGGGTTGAAGGTGAAGATTGGACAACAGATCATGGCAAAACGAAAGGAACGATACGATCCAAGAGACTGGAGGACACGAGTCTGCTGTGACACGTTCACCATCTTCATCTCATACGCGTGCGAGTGTGAAAATATTCAAGGAGTGTTTGTGAGTGTGTGTTTTTGTGTATAAAAGTTTGACATTTTACATGATGTTAGACGCAGGCTGTCCTTTACACACATGCTTATGAATCTGATAACTAATATCTGAGTGTTCATCAGTGTAATGGCCAGCACACGAGAGGACAGGTTTGCTTGGGATTTTTTAACTACTATATTTAATTATACTTATTATACAGAATTATTGGTGCACACTTCTGCAATAGTAAATACATTCCATTCAGCCTTCGCCAAAACTACAGTAAGCAAACTCACACAAGCATCTGTCCATAAAAGACAAAAGTGGTTGTTAAGTGAAACATTTGCTCCATTGCTTGAAAGAGAGACAAATTATTCAAATAAAGGAGGTTTTATTGCATTTACTGCAATGAA
Organism: Pseudorasbora parva; assembly: GCF_024679245.1. Taxonomy (NCBI): domain Eukaryota; kingdom Metazoa; phylum Chordata; class Actinopteri; order Cypriniformes; family Gobionidae; genus Pseudorasbora; species Pseudorasbora parva. The sequence goes on along the minus strand of NC_090186.1, from coordinate 40,897,626 downwards.
ATTGAGTGTTAGCCAAAACGAGGCTGTAAATGTGCTACAAAGTGGTCCAGTCCATCACTGATGTTACATCCATAGTGTGATCTATGACAATGATTTGCATACACTTTACATAATCACAGCAATTCATTAAAAATTAAGTTCTCAATCTAAAGATAACAAACCAAATTGTAAACTCTGAGACTTGACATATTCTTTCAAACACCTCGGGCAATATTCAGAATAGTTTGTCTACAAAATGCAAGAAAGATGTATTTTTTTGGTTGTATTTCTTTGTATTTGATTCTGCTATTGCTTGTGCTGTCTTGGCCATTTGGTTGTGAAAATGTGAGGACATTTTCAGCAAGTTACTTTTAACATGGCAATCATCTTAGATGACCAACTGGCATTTCATCTGTTGCGCATGTATTTTTTATTTTTTTATTTATTTAATATATACGAACATTTACACCGACTTAAATCAACAAAGACACATTTTATGGCCTACATATTGTTTATTTGTTTCACAACCCTACATCAGCTGAATGGGAGCTTGCTTTGACCGTGGTGTTGACAGCGTCAACAAAAAAGACATAAAAGGGTCTGCATAAACCTGAGGTAAGGACAGGTGACGTCGCGCTCACCTCAACCGGCGAGGGCGCGCGCACTTTCTCAGTCCCGCGAGCTGGATTATAGCCTGTCTGTCAAAGTTAATATTTGGTTTACTGTGTGAGGAAGGTTCTTTATTTATGTTTGTATATATTTATTTAAGCTTAATTTAATGGGCGTTTGTACATAGGAATAGACTGGGTCGTCTATCTGTGACTGTCTCTGTGCGTGGGTGAACGCTTGTTTTAGATAGCATCTTGTATTTTTTGTTTCATAGATACGGTGTTATGTGGTGAAGGCTAGAAGTTGGTTCTTGTCTGGTGATTTTCATTTACCTCGAAATAAGAATAAAACGTGTGTTTTATTGTAGATGTTGCTGTGTGGTTGGTTAACCCCTTATGTTCTTGTTTCATAGACCTCGTTAATGTAGCCTAAAAAAACTACATCCAGAATAACTACATTTAAATATAAGATTAATAATATGTGCATCTAGTCCTATCATTAATTATTTTATTGTATTATATAACATTGGGTCTGCAAAGGGCATTTTACTTTATTTCAGGAAAAAACAGGCTATCGTTAGCTTTTTTTTAATAATTTGTAATTAGCCCTGTAGGCTAATGAATAAAAAAAAAAAAAAATGGTAACACTTTACAATAAAGTCCCATTAGTTATTGTATTAACTAACATGAACAGTAGCCTACATTTGATAATGATCTTTGTTACCATTAGTTGATAAATATACAGCTGTTCATGGTTAGTTCACAGTGCATTAACTAGCTAATGCTAACGAGATTTTAATAAAGTATTAGTAAATGTTCAAATTAACAAAGATTAATAAACTTTTTATGCGTACAGTTCATTTGCTTAAGGTTAAGTAATGTAGTTAACTAATGAACCTTATTGTAAAGTGTTACCAAAAAATAATAAACCTTCAAAATGCATGTTTTCACCCAAAGCCGTAGGCTAGGCCTATAGCCTATATATAAATGACCATCTTTATTCATTGGATATTTTATTTTACTAACATAGTTAACTATACCAGAGCTAAGAGAGGCAATAGCCTATGACAAATAAATAAAACTATGACAAAAGTAAATGCCAATGCTGTCATATTTGTATTACAACTGTAGACCTAAAGCGTATACGTCATTTACCATCATAAACGAATCAGCTAAAGATTTGAAGGGGCTATTTGTTTTATATATATATATATATATATATATATATATATATATATATATATATATATATATATATATATATATATATATATATATATATATATTAAAAGCTAAAATTGGCCCTTTAAAGACCCACCCTATGAGCTATTTACTTAAAAATATTGATATTATTATATAAACATCTCGTAATATTTGTATTAGCCTATCACACGGACTTGCAATCAGCAGAACGGAAATCAACAAGAATCGTAAATAAAATAAAAAATAAAAAACGGAAATGAGAATTCTGATCCTTCCTGTCTCGTTTTAAGGCAAGCAAAGAATGCCAAAATTTATCGAAAACAATCCCTCGAAGGCGTGTGTCCGCGTCCGTGGCAGTAAAGTGAACTCATATCCCGGCCGCAGGTCAGTCCCCCGCGCGCATCAGCTCGCGCTGGTGTATTTAATGCGGAGGAGCGCGTGGCCTGCGGGTTCCGTCGCGTGACTCCTCATGCGTGAAGTATTGTGACCCAGGTGCAGCACCCGCATGTCCGCGAGCGACGTGGATCTCTACGAGATTCAGAGATTTCTCTCCAGCAGAAAAAAAGACTAGCCTCGCTCGCTCTTACCCACGGGACCTGAAACAACACAAGCCGAGATCTTTCATCCTTCCCTCGAACTCGGATCTCATTACCTCTAAAAGAAAAGAAGAAGAAAAAAACACGATAGGCTACAACAAAAGCCCATAAGACCAAACCCATATCTAATATTTTATTTTACTCAATAATACTTATTGACTTTAAACAATAGCTGTTTTTAATCAAACACATCTAAAGTCAAAGGCTAGACGTTTTTCCCAAAGCATAAACACACAATGCCCTATGGGTTATACTGCAGCCTATAGGAAAACTCCCTGATTTTATCAACACACACAGAAAAGGGGTGTCAATATTGTACCTTTATGGGTACAACAGCTTGTCACTGAGGCAGTAGGCATACCCTTAAAAGACATATTTGTAGGGCAGGCTACCTTTTTTCTTTTCTTGTCTCTTTTCTTTTTTTTTTCTTTTTTTACCACAAAAAGGTTCATAGTAGTACCTTAAGGTACAAATATGTATTTTAAGGGCCTACTGCCCCAGTGACAAGCTGTTACCTTTAAAGATACAATTTTGGCACTCCTTTTCTCTGTGACACTGATAAGATTTCGATCTCTCTTATCCAAAGTTGTAACCAAACATTAATGATTGGTCGGGAGCATATAGGGCATATGTAAAAAAAATCAAATCGGGTCATTAAAAATCAATTGTATCCTTTCAATGCATGATCAAAAGACAACATAAATCAAATACCGCATGCTTGATAGACTTCATGCCTGTCTTGACTGAATCGGTCACTAAAATGGTGGTGGAACGAGCTATGGCGGACTAAAGGTTTTTGTAAAAAATTATATTTTCTATCATCAATATTATCTTATTTTTCCCGGGATGAGAGGACGAAGAAGAGCTTTGTCCCTGTGCTCGCTGTCACGCAATGGACTGTAAAAATGGTTTATCCAGACACGCGCCGGGCGCGCGTAATTCCTGCTCGAGGCGGGATGACCGCAGGCAGCGCGAGCCTAACTGATCAACCTGGATATTTCATTATTCATTAATTTACTGTTTAACAAATCCCGCTCATTATCGCGGGAGCGGCTGGCAGGATCCGACCGTTCGAAGGCAGTTGGTGTCAGGCGTGGAGAATTGGCCCATTTGATCCTGAGCTGTTTTTTTTCCCTCTTTGTGTATTATTATTATTATGGGCTATTCAACATCCCGAAACAGCTCGAGATCCTCATGAATAATAAGCAGCGCGCGAGCTTGTCAAAGCCCGTTGAGCGTGACACAGCCCGTGGAAAAAAACGAGGCTTTTTAATATAACCCCCACTTCAGTCACTATTTGGAAAAGACAAAACAACACCCTGATAAACAAACGGAAGTATGCGATTACTACGGCAATGACACGCGTCCGCAGTGGACGAGGAGGACATCAAAAGCAAAGTGTCTCATCAGACAGTTTAAAGGTTCCGTGAGCGATTAGTTCGCAATATCAAACACGTGCTCCTCTACCTGAGATATCACTGAATTATGTCCTGACTGAGATATCATCATATCTGCCCCGAGCAGCGGCCCGCCTTAGTCGATCAGAAAACTTTAGCCAATCATGAAAGCGCTCTATCTGTTAATCATTTTGCGCGCCTTTTAAAGAACGTGTTTCACCGGCCATCAGCATCGTAAATCCTGTAAAGTTTAAAATCTTGTAAAGTTAATATATATATATATATATATATATATATATATATATATATATATATATATATATATATATATATATATATATATATATATATATATATTGATATCACTTTACTCAGTATTATATTGGGCTAGGCTACCTTTGCTGCTGTGAGGGTGTTTCCACACAGCGACTGTGGGAGTGACGGTAAATTGACATCTTTTCTTCTTACTGCCATTATCAATCTCTATTTATATTCTCTATTTTTTTCTTCTTTTTAAAAATTGTGACACTGTTGTGGAGTTTTCTTTTGTTATTAGAGCAAATGGAAATACAACGAAATACGTTTAATGTAGGCCTAATCTCTTACCACTGTAGAAGTTTACTATGACGACTTCCGTTGTGAGAAACACGGAAATGTGAAAAGGGTACAGTTTTAGCTAGAGGACGAGTAAAGGATACAAATAGGCTGTTTTATTTTACAGCACATTACATAACACAACACAACAATAAGGTTAGGTTTTGTTATTGTTCGCATATTGTTTAAAATGAATAGCAATATAAACTGACCAACAAACTGAAATGGTAAAATAAGTGTAAATATGTTAATCACCACAGCAGTTAATATAAGTTTAGGTGTTGCAAATGTTCTTGTGGGGAGAATTATCATATATTAGTTCATAAAAACACATCAAAATACCATTTAGTTTACAGGCATTTAGGGTATTGTTTACATTTATCAGATCATATAAGCTAATAAAAAAGTATTTATAGTATTATTTTGAAAAAAATGATCATACTAGTAAATAATGTCATCACAGCACTTAAGAACTGGCTAAAGACATCCTTCTTTTGCAAGCCCTTGCTAATAACCACAACCATAATACAGGCACTTCATTTAATAAACTAGAAAAACTCCTTTCATACATTTTCACTTCTGCTCTAACTTATGTGCTGCTCCGATTTCCTTTTGAAACTCCATATTATTGACTCCTGTTTGGTAAACCGCGTGTAAGTCTCTTTAGATAACGGCATCCACTAAATGACTAAATGTAAACGTAGGCCTCTTGCAGTAGTGAATGGTTAATCAATGTCATGTCATCTTTCATTAACGGAACATGATGTCGTTAATGGTTGTGGCGTACAGTCTCTGTATGCATAACTTCAGTTCTGTTTAACGCTTCACTGAATCAAAACACCTCCCATGACCTCTTCATTCTCCACTGATTTTATACCTCAGCTCTGCCTCTTCCTTCCACACCGAGGTTCAATGAGAGTTTCAATTTCAAAGCCAAGAACGTGAACATATTGAGGCGCTCACTCCAGGTAATGTATTTGATTTAAGATTCTTCAAGGGTTACTTAAGTTTTGCATTGAAGTTAGTCTTTATGAAGAAAGAGAGAACAGGCTATAAAGGTGTTTGTTTTGGTTTTATTTGTAATTTTCCTATGCGATTCTCCAGGTAGCAAACACAGAGCCATACAAATACACACAGTAATGCCTACCAAGGCAGCACTGGTTTTATTTGATGTGTGTTTGTGGTTTTGCCTCATTGGGTTTGTGTGAGTAAATGATTGATTATGTTTGGCTTTGATGTTTCCTCTTACACACACACACACACACACACACACACACACACACACACACACACACACACACACACACACACACCTTGTTCTCCTCGAACTTGCTTTGAGAACTTGTCATTCTACTCAGCATCACATATTATATCACGCAGTCAACAAATCTTCTATTGAATGTCAAAATAACTTTGTGCAATTATCGAAAATGAATGATTTATTAGTCTAACACCCTAACTTTTTTGCCATTATTTATCCTAAAACATTTATGGCATTGAATTTCCAATAGGCTTTGGACTGATTTTTAAAATTGTTGTGCACACAGAATCAAGCATCTCTTATAAATAAGAAAAAAAGACAACTCCGCCACGGTTCAATCACATCTAAATGACCTTCTGCAATACTTGAACATCTTTAAAAGTAATTAAATGAGCAAAAAAGTAAGCTGTAGAGTTGACCCAGTGTATAGCGCTGGTTCTGTGATCAGTGTGTGTGTGTTTGCATGTACGTTTGTGAGGAAAAACAGCTAGGTCAAGGTTATGAATCCAGAAAACACTTCTTCTTCTCAGTAACATGCACACATAGACACAGAAACAATCAGAGCCATCACAATTTAAAGCATTAGTGTAGGCAACAATGAAAAATCTGTCATCATTTCCTTACCCTTCATGGCGGCCTCCACACTCCTCATCTTTTCCACCCAGCGAAGGCACATAGGATAGAATACTTTATTTAATCCCTGGGGGGAAACCGAGGCATTACAGCACACATAAAATCACACAACATGAAAAACAACAACAAAAAATATTTATGTAGGATTTATAGTTTGAAACAATTGTTACCCGGAAAATGCTATAGTAAACATCACAAATAAAATACAATTAAATGAAAGGTAATGCATTGAATTAAATGTGAAATTTAGTAAGCCTGAAATAGTGTTTTCTTGTAAAACATACTTAATCTTTATCGTTATCAGTTTTTATAGTACCCTGGGGCAGTCAAGTTTCAAAGAGGACCAAAACCATCAATGGATAATCAGTGAATAACAACTTACATTTCTGTCTGCTTATAATGCATAACTATCATATGATATGATTTCAGAAGAACTGGGCATGCAGCACATACGTCTGGGCTATTTCTATGGGGGGTATATTTGAGGCAATAGACATTGTGTACATGTCAAAATTATCATTTTTTATTTTATGCCAAAAATCATTATTATATGAAGTAGCCTAAATATCATATTCAATGAAGATATTTTTTTAAATGTCCTACTGTAAATATATCAAAAATGTATTGTTAGTATTCATAATATTTGCTAATTGAACTAATTTAAAGGTGATTTTCTCAATAGTTATACTTTTTTGCATCCTCAGAATCCAGACTTTTTAAATAGTTGTATCTTGGCCAAATATTGTCCTATCAAACAAATCATCAATGGAAAGCTTAAAAAAAAAGATTTTTAAAAATTCCTTAAAAAACAAAAAAGCATTACTGGTTTACATCTTCTTGAGACGAAACAATGGTGTATTTTAAGATCTGTCAGTGCAGGTTGCTTTCAGTTAAAACAGCTCAAACACATCTTAGACTGGGACTAGCGTAAGCCTCGCCTGTGAAACCGGGGATTAATGTTTTTATTTAATGCAGAAGAGCACAAAGTCAATAATGGAAGAACGTGATCATTTTTTAAAAAGTGAATTATTCTTTAATCTTCAAACGGAAAGACGTTTGTGTGCAGGACATGTTCTTGCATGTTCCGTGTCTCACCTGTGCTTCAGGTGTCTGCTTTGTTTCTCTTCAGGCATATTATAGTACTTCATTTCCCAACCTGCACCACTGGACTTTCTCTGGCCCTGAAACATACACAAATGTGTGTGTGTGTGTGTGTGTGTGTGTGTGTGTGTGTGTGTGTGTATGTGACAGAGAGAGAGAGAGAGAGAAAGAGAGAGAGAAAGAGGGAGCCTGCAGGTCTAACTAATGCATTGGTGACCCCCCCCCCCCCCCCCCCCCCGACACACACACACACACACTCTCTGCTCAGGATTTAATGGCCTCTGTGGGTGGTGGTGGTGGTGGTGGTTGGGGGGGGGGGTATAAAAATGAACATTCAAAATATAATATAGGCCACTATTTGAATAAGAAAAATATTATCCTTGTGCTTATGATGAGCTTTATAGTGTTTGTCTGGAAACAGTCTGTTGAACATACAATTATAAACTCTGAATGAGATGAGCAAAACCTCTCTCTCTCTCTCTCTCTCTCTCTCTCTCTCTTCTCTCTCTCTCTCACTCACTCTCTCTCTCTCTCTCTCTCTCTCTCTCTCTCTCTCTCTCTCTCTCTCTCTCTCTCTCTCTCTCTCTCTCTCTCTCTCTCTCTCTCTCTCTCTCTCTTCTCTCTCTCTCTCTCTCTCTCTCTCTCTCTCTCTCTCTCTCTCTCTCCGCTGTGACCTTGTATGCTGACTAAATCCATGCCCTTGGCTACTGTTATTTACACATGGATGAACACACACACATACACACACAAACCAAGGCACTTTTTGGAACTTTGGCTGGTTGAATATGTGATGTTATGTGTGTGAAGCACATGTGCTGGCAGAACACCAAAAGTTAGTTAATCTATCAAAACCTCTTTTTGGGGTCCTCAATTAAAAAAAAATAGAAAAATGGTAAAAATACAAAACTTATACTTTCATTCATTTCATTTCATTCTTTCATACTTGATCAAAAGGTGGAAGTAAAAACATTATAATGTTCCACATGTTTTATTATTGATAAATGTTTGTTCTTTTTAACTTTCTAATCATCAAAGAAACCTGATAAAAAAATAAAAAATAATAATCCATGTTTTCCACAAAAATATAACAGCCCAGCTGTTTTGAATTGATAATGATCAGAAATAATTTCTTGAGCAGCAAAGTGAATGATTTCTGAGGGATCATGTGACATTTTTAAAAGATATTCAAATAGAAAACAGTTCTTTTAAATTGTAAAATCTTTCACAATATTACAGTTTTAACTGTATTGTTGATCAAATAAATGCAGCCTTGGTGAGCAGAAGAGACTAGTTTCAAAAACATAAATGTTAACACTGTAGAAGAATGGTCATTAGTTAACATTAGTTAATGTATTAACGAACATGAATCTAACATGAGCAGTACATTTGTTACTGTATTTGTTCATCTTTGTTAACGTTTAGTTAATAAAAATCCAGCTGTTCATGGTTTGTTCATGTTAGTTCACAGTGCATTAACTAACGTTAACAAGATTTTAATAATGTATTTGTAAATGTTGAAATTAACATTAACAAAGATTAATAAATACTTTATAAGAACAGTTCATGTTAACTAATGTTGTTAATTTAATACCATTAGCTCAGCTCTTGAACTTGTGCATTTAATGGTGGTTAAACTTTATTTTAAGGTGACAGTTACATTTTACTTACTCAAATAAGCATTGAGTAATATTAATTAACTCCATGTACTTACTATAGACCTACGGTTAGGGTTAGTTACATGTAATTATGCATAATTTACTGTTAATGCTTATAGTAAGTACAGTGCTGTGCTATAATAAGTGCAGTAACTTACATGTAACTACGTCACCTTAAATGGTCACAGTAAATTGAGATTTCCTAATTAGAACTGAGGAAGTTGAACGTGGAGAATAATTGTAATGTGTGTGTGTGTGTGTGTGTGTGTGTGTGTGTGTGGTTCTCAGCAGTGCTGATGTCAGCAGATGTATATCTTTGGCGACGGCGGTCCCTAAACACTGATTGGTTTAGACATTGTTTCATGGAACAAGATGCTCAGCAGTGTGGACAGCATATATGAGTGTGTATGTGTGTGTGTGTGCGAGTGTTTGTGAGCAAGTCTCTCTCCCCCTCTGTGTGTGTGAGACGAGGATGTCTTGTGAAAGGCCCATCTGCCCTGGTGTCTGCCCACCAGTCATACTGCCAGCACAGGCACTACAGCGGGACGCCTAAACTCTCTGTGACAAGGACCCCTAGAGTGCAGAGTGCCACCCAACATAAACAACACTGGCACTGCTCTCGCACATGACAGCCTGTGTGTGCGACTCTTGGATTCGCTGCGTCTTTTTGCTTCAGATTTTTAATCATTTCAATTTTTACTTAAATATACTAAATACATAATGTAATCTGCATCAGATTGTAGTTATTAAAAAGACTCAACAGAGCTTTATGATAACTGTTTAAATCAATGTATAAAGCTATTTTAGGTCATCTTGGATAAAAGTATGCTAAATGAATAGAATCTTGATTTCCAATTGAAAAAGTCACCTGCCAACAAAATTCCTATTCCTAATCAATGCTATAGGTGTGTGTGGATCATCAACGCTGACGCTGTTAAAGCCCTGATATATGTGGCCTTTGGGGTCAGTTCGGACCCATTTGATGTTTCCCTTATTAAAAAAGATGTTCCCTTCATCTCAGTGGCATGAAAGATTACATTATCTATCGTTACATTATCTATCTTACACACACACACACACACACACACACACACACACACACACACACACACACACACACACACAGACACACACACACACACACACACACACACACACACACACACACACACACACACACACACACACACACACACACACACACACACACACACACACACACACACACACACCACAAAGACTAAGATTAGGCAAACACACACACCTGGGCTCAATTCAGTTGTTCTAAAGGTATGTAAAAAAAAAAAAAAATCACACTCAGGGTCTACAGGGTCCAGTCCAGAGAA